>NC_083571.1:59632516-59855016 GCF_027579695.1 Neoarius graeffei
AAATAAGCAACAATGGAAGAAATCAGCGGGGGATAGTTTTTCACAGCACTGTAGTAATATGGATTACTAGAGTTGTGGTGTGGAATAGGGCTATTTACTGTATATTTTATTATTTACTATTTCCTGATTTGGTCTCAAATGCATTAAGAAGGCAAGAAACTCATCATCATAATTAACTTTTGACGAGGCACACCTGTTAATTGAAAAGCCTTCCAGGTGACTACCTCATGAAGCTGGTTAAGATAATGCCAATAGTGTGTAAAGCGTCATCAAGGTTGTTGTTGTTGTTCGTTTAATCTCTTACAAGAGTTTATAGTTTGGTGGCCATGAGCCATCCGATGGTATCGGGGTCAAGTTCAATAAGGCCATCTAGTCCATGAGGAGGCCGGAGGTGGGGGCAATCTTCGATTATGTGCTGCAATGTCTGTTGAAGGCCACAGTCACATACGTCGTCATCACGTGCGCCAACAGATTTTAGGAATGCTCGGGTCTTGCAGCATCCAGTACACACTCTGTTTAGTTGCACCCAGGCGTTGCGGTCCAACTGGTGGCCGCTGGGTTTGTCTGATGGAATTCTAATGAATGTGTAAAGTCTAGTGTCACGGGCACTCCATTCTTCCTCCCATCTGCTTTCCACCCATGTTGTCAACAAGGGCGGATGCTCTTTTTGGAGTTTGGCAGCTCTAGTGGCAAAGTGATCTCTTTTAATACGCTGAGGCGCTGAGGTGCTGTTAAGAGAGGGGATCAGGCTTCCAACCTCTTTAGCCTTTTCAGCCAGTTTCAGCACCTGGTAGTCACGTCGGAGAGAGGGAGGTGGAATGCCAGAGATCGCCGGCAGCATAACTGTAGGTGTGGGCTTTAGGGCTCCTGAGACCACTCGCATCGCATCGTTAAGTACTGTATCGATTGCTTTGGTGTGTGAACTATGCGACCATGTGGGAGAAGCATATTCGGCTGTAGAGTACACCAGCGCGAGGGTTGACATACGCAGGGTGGTGAACTTGGCTCCCCAGTTGGCCCCAGCAAGCTTTCTGATGATGTTTACTCTCTTGGAGGCCTTTTCAGCTGCATTCTTTAGATGTTGGCCGTAGGTCAAGCTTCGGTCGAGGGATACACCCAGGTAGGTCGGCACAGGGTCAAACCTGATTCTCTTGCCGTGTAGGTTTATCTTCAGCTCCTGCTTGGCAAGTCTATTGGCCAGGTGGTATATTGTGCATACCGTCTTGGTCTCACTGAGTTTCAGGTGCCATAGATCAAGGTATTTGCAGAGTTGGTTCAGGTCAGATTCCAGAGTGGTCTGTATCTCCTCATAGGTTTTTGCCGAGTAGCCGATAGCGCTATCATCTGCATAGAGGTACTTGCTTGATCTAGTCGGGGGATAATCTGCTGTATAGATGTTGAAAAGTATAGGGGCAAGAACAGACCCTTGCAGTAGACCATTGCGAATCGTCCGTTTCCTGCTGCATTCCCCACTCGAGGTCACGACATAGAAGGTACGGTTTTGAAGCAAGATCATGATGAATCTTACAAGCTTCACGTTGGAGATGAGTTGGAGCAGCTTCAGGTACAGACCGCGGTGCCAGACGGTGTCATAAGCAGCTGTAAGATCAATGTACAAGACGCCAAACTTCTCCTTACGTTGGAATGCTGCCTCGATGTCGTGGGTCAGGTGGACAATTTGGTCGGTGGTAGATCTTCCTCTCCGAAAACCAGCTTGCTCATGGGGCAAGTGGGTCTCAACAATGTCATTAATACGGGCGAGGATAATCCGTTCCATTAGCTTGTACGCTATACAGAGAAGGCAGATCGGTCGGTAGCTGCGGGGGTCATCAGCAGGCTTCTTTGGTTTCAAGATGGCAACCACCTTGGCCCGTCGCCAGACAGCAGGGATAGTTAGGGTCTCCAGGCAGTTACTGAGGAAACCACAGAGCCATTTGAGTGCGCGGATACCCAGATGGGAGAGGAACTCAGCATGAATAAGATCCACGCCAGGGGCTTTTCCTCCTCGTAGGCAGAGTATGGCGTCCATCACCTGCTCCAGTGTTATTGGTCCCGAGAGATCGCTTGTAGCTGGGAGGTTGTTGGTGAGCTCCTTAATACCGGCATTCACTTTGTAGGTGTGGGCTTTGGTTTCCTTGTTGTTAGACTTCCATTTGCTGTTTTCAACCAGCACTGATGCGATGGAATTCGCAGTAACCAGACATGGCTTTGGCTTGCTGCTACGACCAGTGAGGTGGTTTATCAAGGTCCAAGCTTGGCGGCTGGAGTGGGTAAAGTCGATGGAATTTACAGTTTCTTCCCATCTGGTGCGTCTTTTTTCACCAAGGATCTCCATTAGCTTCTCACTTTTTGATGGCTTCTCTTCCAGGCTGGCTGTGTTGTAGTTGTTTAGCGCTGTCTCACACTCCGCGTCCCAGCAGGGTATATAATTCTTCCGGTGTCCCCTAGGAATTGAGGCTTTGGCAGCCGAAGAGAGCATGCTGGTAAATGTGTTGTAGGTCTCCGAGGTTTTCCCTGTAGGGTCGGGTAGGTCAGCGATCATGGAGTCGGTGAGGTCTGTGAATTTCGGCCAGTCAGCTTTGCGGAAGTTCCAACGTTTTTTCCTGAGGCTACTGATCTTTAAGCCAACCTTGGAGGCGATTATTATGGGGCAGTGGCCAGATCGGGGGAACTTTTCCAGGACAGTCCGTTCGCAGGAGGATGACAGTCTGCTTGAGACGAAGCACAAGTCTGGATTGGTCCAAGTTTTATGGCGTCCCAAGAAGAACGACTTATTGTCCTTGGCATCGTATAAAAGATGGAGATCATTAAGGTCGGCCCATTGCTCAATAGTTTCACCATTTTGATTGGTATCAGGGTAGCCCCACATAGTGTTCCTGCTATTAAAGTCGCTGCACACAATGTTGGTTGTTCCTCTGCGGGGCAGGCATTGGGAAGTTATTATGCTGGGCGGGGGCTTATAGAAGTTAATTATTGACGTGTCGCCTAGCGTAGTTGTGATCCACTCGATCTCGCTGCCGGCAGGTGACTGCTGGATGGAATTTACCTGGATGCCTTCACGAACATATGTCGCGATACCGTGATGCTTGCTTGGTACGTATGCCACGGTGGTGAAGCCCTCTATTAGAAGCTTTTCCTCATTGTCTGCGTGTGTTTCTTGCAGCAGGAGTACATTGGCATCATTTGTGTCCGCGAGGTGGCGGATAAGGTCTCTTTTCGCTCTGGTTAGGCCTTCTACATTGAGTTGAAGGATTCGGGTATCAGAACTTGACATTTCTTTTTTTCTCTTTACTCTTGGTAGACTCTTAGTAGACTCTTAGTAGAGATTGAGTTGCTGAGATTAGCCGCACAAGTGCGTTTCTAGGATCACCACGTAGAGGTTCCCAGCTTGATCCTTATAATAATAGTGTGTAAAGCGTCATCAAGGTAAACACTGGCTACTTTGAAGAATCTAAAATATCAAACATTTCGGTTTTTAACACTTTTTTGTTGTTGTTTATTGCATAATTCCATGTATGTTCCATATGTTATTTCATTGTTTGGGTGTCTTTAGTATTGTTCTATAATGTAGAATATAGTCAAAATACACAACTTTAGACTGGTGCTGTAAATGTACACTACCGTTCAAAAGTTTGGGGTCACCCAGATAATTTTGTGTTTTCCATGAAAAGTCACACTTTTATTTACCACCATAAGTTGTAAAATGAATAGAAAATATAGTCAAGACATTTTTCTGGCCATTTTGAGCATTTAATCGACCCCACAAATGTGATGCTCCAGAAACTCAATCTGCTCAAAGGAAGGTCAGTTTTACAGCTTCTCTAAAGAGCTCAACTGTTTTCAGCTGTGCTAACATGATTGTACAAGGGTTTTCTAATCATCCATTAGCCTTCTGAGGCAATGAGCAAACACATTGTACCATTAGAACACTGGAGTGAGAGTTGCTGGAAATGGGCATCTATGTACACCAATGGAGATATTGCACCAAAAACCAGACATTTAGTAGAATTTAGCTAGAATAGTCATTTACCACATTAGCAATGTATAGAGTGTATTTCTGATTAGTTTAAAGTGATCTTCATTAAAAAGAACAGTGCTTTTCTTTCAAAAATAAGGAAATTTCAAAGTGACCCCAAACTTTTGAACGGTAGTGTATAATTAGTGTCAAAGGTGTAGATTTGGGTGGGGGTGGATTTTTCACGATAGCTGAAATATTTGGAATGTTAATGGAGGGTTACACAGATGTTAATTTTGCATCAGTCATGTAGGTGTCGTTGCACACTTCAGTCAGAATCAGCGTAAGCCTCGTGCAGGTTCGGATCTGCTTTGAAGGACATCATAACTCAATTAGGAAAGAAAAGTAGCTCTGGATGGAGTGTAAGTTAATCATTAAGCTCGCTGGTTAATAGTTAGAAATGTCAAAGAGATTGTTCATTTCCATTTCATGGAGGCCAGTAAATGTGAGAACATTGAAAATTTCCATGATTGGGCTCGATTTCCTTCATAACGGATCCAGAAAAATGCAGCGTTTTACAAGTACTGAACTGCTTAGAGTATGTGAGGAAAACATATTGTAATTAACATATCTTAGTAACAATAGTGTACCTTCATATTGCACACCCTTGACTGGACTGTGATGCTTGGCTAAGCCCTAATTAAAAGACACTGCATTTACTGTATATTATTACTTTCTTTCATACTGTTGTGTGTTAAAGTAAAGTAAAATAAAGAGTTCTCCTTTTCTCACATGATGTAATACTATATTAGAGTAAAGTATAAGTGACTCCTGAAGAACTGACTGCTCATTTGACTTTAATAATCTCCATATTTCCCCAATCAATCAAAACTCACTCAGACGTGTCCATGCGTCCAATCCTATCAAAACAATCAATGTTCCTGGCCGACGCTCTCATCAATAACACCCATCCCGTTATGTTTCCGTGATGATGGTAGTGTCAAGCTCAACAGAGCATAGTGACTGTAGCCATTGTGACTCGTTGTCCGGTCATACCTCACAAACCCTCACCTTCTCCATATGACCTTTGTGTAAATCTGGCGAATCCAATCTGCATGCAAATGGAAGCAAGACTTTTGGTGACATTTTTATGGTTATCGCTCCATCCGGCTGCCCTGGATGTGCTGAGGTTACATTTTTTCTCTCACACACACACACACACACACACACACACACACACACACACACACACACACACACACACACACACACACACAGAGAGAGAGAGAGAGAGAGAGAAAACTGTGTTTAGATACAGTTTAGAAAATGTGCAAGGTGACGGAGGTTGATATAAAGATGTTACAGGTTTGTTTATACTTAATAAATGATTAATATGTATCTGAATAATAAATTAATTGTTATATTAACTGAACTGTTCTGATTCTTATTTGACACAAAATATGTGCCAAAGGTGAATGTTGGTGTGTGTGTTTGGGTGAATAGTGGAGTTTGATGGTGAATGTTGGTGTGTTTGTCGGTGAATACTGGTGTTTGATGGTGAATGCTGGTGTGTGTGAATAGTGGAGTTTGCTGATGAATGTCAGTGTGTTTGTTGATGAATAGTGGGGTTTGATGGTGTGTGTATGTGTGTGGGGAGGGTGAATAGTGGAGATTGATGATGAATGTTGGTGTGTGTGTGTGTGTGTGTGTAGGTGAATAGTGGAGTTTGATGGTGAATGTTGGTGAGTGGGTGTGTGAGTATGTGGGTGTGTGTGGGTGAATATTGGAGTTTGATGATGAATGTTAGTGTGTTTGTTGGTGAATAGTGGAGTTTGATGGTGACTGTTGGTGTGTGTGTGTAGGTGAGTAGTGGAATGTTGGTGTGTGTGTAGGTGAATAGTGGAGTTTGATGATGAATGCTGGTGTGTGTGGGGGGGTGAATAGTGGAGTTTGATGGTGGAATGTTGGTGTGTGTGTGGGGGGGGTGAATAGTGGAATGTTGGTGTATGTGGGGGGGTGAATAGTGGAGTTTGATGATAAATGTTGGTGTATGTGGGGGGGTGAATAGTGGAGTTTGATGATGAATGCTGGTGTGTGTGGGGGGGTGAATAGTGGAGTTTGATGGTGGAATGTTGGTGTGTGTGTGTAGGGGGGTGAATAGTGGAGTTTGATGATGAATGCTGGTGTGTGTGTGGGGGGGGTGAATAGTGGAGTTTGATGGTGGAATGTTGGTGTATGTGGGGGGGGGTGAATAGTGGAGTTTGATGATGAATGCTGGTGTGTGTGGGGGGGTGAATAGTGGAGTTTGATGGTGGAATGTTGGTGTGTGTGTGTAGGGGGGTGAATAGTGGAGTTTGATGATGAATGCTGGTGTGTGGGGGGGTGAATAGTGGAGTTTGATGGTGGAATGTTGGTGTATGTGGGGGGGGGGTGAATAGTGGAGTTTGATGATGAATGCTGGTGTGTGTGGGGGGGTGAATAGTGGAGTTTGATGGTGGAATGTTGGTGTGTGTGGGGGGGGTGAATAATGGAGTTTGATGATGAATGCTGGTGTGTGTGGGGGGGGGTGAATAGTGGAGTTTGATGATGAATGTTGGTGTGTGTGGGGGGGTGAATAATGGAGTTTGATGATGAATGTTGGTGTGTGTGTGGGGGGGTGAATAATGGAGTTTGATGATGAATGCTGGTGTGTGTGGGGGGGTGAATAGTGGAGTTTGATGATGAATGCTGGTGTGTGTGGGGGGGGTGAATAGTGGAGGTTGATGATGAATGTTGGTGTGTGTGGGGGGGTGAATAGTGGAGTTTGATGATGAATGCTGGTGTGTGTGTTTGGGTGAATAGTGGAGGTTGATGATGAATGTTGGTGTGTGTGTGGGGGGGTGAATAATGGAGTTTGATGATGAATGCTGGTGTGTGTGGGGGGGTGAATAGTGGAGTTTGATGATGAATGCTGGTGTGTGTGGGGGGGTGAATAGTGGAGTTTGATGATGAATGCTGGTGTGTGTGTTTGGGTGAATAGTGGAGGTTGATGATGAATGTTGGTGTGTGTGGGGGGGTGAATAATGGAGTTTGATGATGAATGCTGGTGTGTGTGGGGGGGGTGAATAGTGGAGTTTGATGATGAATGCTGGTGTGTGTGTTTGGGTGAATAGTGGAGGTTGATGATGAATGTTGATGTGTTTGTCAGTGAATATTGGTGTTTGATGGTGAATGTTGGTGTGTGTGTGTGTGTGTGTGTGTGTGTGTGTGTGTGTGTGTGTGTGTGTGTTTAGGTGAATACTGGAGTTTGATGGTGGAATGTAGGTGAATAGTGGAGTTTGATGGTGAATGTTGGTGTGTGTGTGTGTGTGTGTGTGTGTGTGTGTGTGTGTGTGTGTGTGTGTGTGTGTGTGTGTTTAGGTGAGTACTGGAGTTGGATGGTGGAATGTAGATGAATAGTGGAGTTTGATGGTGAATTATGTCTGATTGTTGGTGAATGGTGAATTATAAATTAACCAATATGTCAGGTTGATAGATTTTTTTTTCCTGGTGTTTCAGTTCTCATCCCTGGGATGTAAACTGCATAATGAACCTTTTGATCAGGTAAGGTTTTCTTTTAATTGTTAAAATGACCTCTTAAACCAACTGGAATTCCAGATGTTTCTCCACAGATGGTTGTATTGTAAAAGACATAAGAAGGGAGTTGAGGTGATTAAAGCGTAAGGTATAGACACCATTGGAGTGATCGAGTGACAGGATGAAGAAGAATGCAAGAGTGAGGCGGATCATAGGACAACCTCAAAAGACCTGCTGAAGTGGCACGATTTTTATGAAGGTGCAGCCACGAGAATGAAAGATATGAGAATATTACATAGGCTTCAATACAAGCGATATTAACCCAAATCAATTCAATTATTCACTTTATTAAAATAATATCTTTTCATTCATCCCGTTCTTTGTATAAATCCTCACTGTCCTCATAAAAGCTTCCTGAAAGGAATGGATATTACCTGACAACAATAAACGTGACCTGTAATTCTGCTATAGTGAGCGTATTGCTCTGGAGATGCTCAATTCTCAGGGCTGCTTCAACTGGAAATTAATTTTATTTGACTGGGTGTCTCTCCCACTGATAGTGTCCTAAAACTAATTAATCGACGAACACTTCTTAGTAATATATTATAACTCTACTGTGGTTGATAAATATTCCTTGTGTCCAATGTTGAAAAAGCTTGAACAGATGATGCTACTATTTGTCGTTTGCATAGACGTGCAGTAGTTAACCCAGCAGGTAATAAGAAGAAAAATGTTATGGTGTTGTGATAGAGAGCCACTAAGCCAATAGCTTAAAGTCCCAGTCCAGGCAAAATTGATTCATCGGGCAATTGTCAAGCCATTTGTTTAACTAATAGGACATTAATTAACAAGCTTTGATCCCTGGTTTTCAGCTGTTTAGGTAAACCTAAGGTCTAGAATGCAGCTTTTATTTTGTTTTGTTTTGTTTTTTGAATTTCAGGTCAAATGTGATTGATTTTCATGTTTTGTTTCATTTTTTCCCCAGTGTCAAACTTTCAGAGATAAAATTGTTATACATGAGCTTGCTATTGTTTTCAAACCCATATTGTTTTTGTAAATCTCCCTTCCTGATTTTCTATTCGAAATATAATCAGGCTACAAATTTGGAACATGGTCAGCATTGTAAAATATCTACACAGCAAATTCCTCAGTGTTGAATTAACACTTTCAGAGTTAATTTGTGTCCAATTGGACCTATAAAAACACAGTAGGGTGTTAAATCAACACTCTGGGTGTTAATTCAACACTGGGGATTTTGCTGTGTATATTATATGTTCTATATTTTGTGCGGCATGGTGGTGTAGTGGTTAGCACTGTTGCCTCACAGCAAGAAGGTCCTGGGTTCGAGCCCAGCAGCCGACGAGGGCCTTTCTGTGTGGAGTTTGCATGTTGTCTGCGTGGGTTTGCTCTGGTTTCCCCCACAGTCCAAAGGCATGCAGGTTAGGCTAATTGGTGGCTCTAAATTGAGTGTGAATGGTTGTCTATGTGTCAGCCCTGTGATGACCTGGCGACTTGTCCAGAGTGTACCCCGCCTCTCGCCCATAGTCAGCTGGGATAGGCTCCAGCTTGGCTGCAACCCTGCACAGGATAAGTGGCTACAGATAATGGATGGATGTTCTGTATTTGGCACATTGTTTTTGGTACAGTCTTACTACACATTGGACATTCAGTTTCAAAACAGCCTTAAAGGTAGACTGCCTTTCAGATCTTTCAAGTGTAGGTCATAAAAATTATTTTCCTCGATACCCAGTTATTTTTTTAGTGGACCATAAGCTACTGAATTTGAATGACAGACTCCCAATTTTATTATGTTTTTTTTAATAGACTGATTAATGAATTTAGGGCCACATGGCCCTAAATTTGCCGCTATTTTTTTCCTGCTTCACCATGACCCAATTCAAGATGCTACATCATGCGTCATGTGGTGGGTCTTCCCCGTTCACACAAGGCATTGTGGGATACAAATTTGAAACAGGAGAAGAAAATGGAGGACGTGAGTGTGCGAATG
Organism: Neoarius graeffei; assembly: GCF_027579695.1. NCBI lineage: Eukaryota > Metazoa > Chordata > Actinopteri > Siluriformes > Ariidae > Neoarius > Neoarius graeffei. Next base: position 59,642,035 of record NC_083571.1, read on the forward strand.
AAATGTGAAAGACCGGCTACAGTAACAGAAAGCAGTATTGTAGTCAAGTCACTAAACCTTGAGTTTGAGTCCAGTCTCAAGTCCCCAGTGTTCAAGTCCGAGTCAAGTCCAAGTCATTAAAGAAAATTTTGAGTTGAGTCCACTATTGATCCGAGTTGAGTCCGAGAACAAGACTCCAACTGCACCATTTGACTGTGGCTGTTGTTGCCTTTATGTGAAAGCATCTCTGCTACTGTGTTGGACTAACATTACTGCTTGACTGCCCGATTTTAGTTAATAGGCTACAGATAAAAAGCTTGTTCATCACTCAGCAAGCCCCGCCCACTATCAGTAGAGTAAATAACATGAGAGAGGGTTAACACTTGCTAGTTCATCAGTCAGCAAGCAAGTGCCACTATCAACAGAGCAATGAACATCGTGTGTCATTTCCTTCTCTGGGTGGAGTCTTGCCAAATGACGATTGAAGTTTGAGGTTGTCCCTGTCGTCTCCTCGATAGTTCTTGTACATATGGAATGCATAGCCATGCATTTTTTTTCCCACTGCACGAGAAGTCTGTATAAGCAAAGCGGACAATCCTAGGGACTTCTCTTCAGGCATTTTAATGCCATTAACATTAGTTTGTTCCTGAACATGACGTATTAACAGGTGAATGTGCATTCTCTTGCACCAAATTAGAATAAAAAATAATGTAGAGATAAATATTTTATTGCATGTTACAAAAAAATAAAGAAAAAATCCAAGTCCTCGTCTCCAATTTACGAGTCCGAATGCACTTAATGCACGAGTCCAAGTTCAAGTCCAAGTCATCAGTGCTGAATTCCAAGTCAAGTCACAAGTCCTTACAATTAGGTCACGAGTTGGACTTGAGTACTACAAGCCTGACGGAAAGAGAGAAGAAAAGACATTGCGAAGGAACGGAAACACAGGACCAAACTAATAAATATCGGCAGTCAGCGAGCACCTTGGTGTGATCAGCTGTTCGTTTAAGTGAAAGAATGATGCAACTGTCAGTGCACAGTCAAGGTAAACCTGTAGATGGCAGTAATGCAACACTGTGGATGCCAGCTGCTGTAAAACCAAAAGAAGAAGAGGAAGGTAAACCTGCGCATGCGCACACGGATTTCCTCTGTCTGCTTGACTGCGTGAATGAGCGATTTCATGCACATTATTTGTTCAGGAATCCCCTCAAATTAAATAACTCCCCAGCCACAGAATGACCTGATATTTTGTGAGATATTACAGAAATAAACATACCGTATATCACAATGACCAAATTTCAGAGCGAACTAAATTTCACCAATTTTATGAAATCGAATGGCCGTCTAGCTTTAAATGGATAAAAAATAAAGAAAATGATTAAATCAGTTGAATCGTAACTGGGTCTTTATGACATGCCTGAAATTAGACACTTAAATACATTTATTTCCAGCTATAGTACACCTGAAGAAGTGCAGTGCCTTGCAAAAGGATTCATCCCCCTTGGTGTTTGTCCTGTTTTGTCACATTACAAGCTGGAATTAAAATGGATTTTTGGGGGGTTAGCACCATTTGATTTACACAACATGCCTACCATGTTAAAGGTGCACATTGTTTTTTTTATTGTGACACAAACAATAATTAAGATGAAAAAATAGAAGTCTGGAGTGTGCATAGGTATTCCCCCCCCCCAAGTCAATACTTTATAGAGTCACTTTTTGCTACAATTACAACTGTAAGTCTCTTGGGGTATGCCTCTATTAGCTTAACACATCTAGCCACTGGGATTTTTGCCCATTCCTCAAGGCAAAACTGCTCCAACTCCTTCAAGTTAGATGGGTTGTGTTGGTTTACAGCAATCTTCAAGTTATGCCACAGATTCTCAATTGGATTGAGGTCTGGGCTTTGACTAGGCCATTCCAAGACATTTAAATGTTTCCCTTTAAACCACTCCAGTGTAGCTTTAGCAGTATGTTTAGGGTCATTGTCCTGCTGGAACATGAACCTTCGTCCCAGTCTCAAACCTCTGGCCAACTCAGACAGGTTTTCCTCCAGAATTGCCCTGTATTTAGTGCCATCCATCTTTCCTTCAGTCCTGACCAGCTTTCTGTCCCTGCAGATGAAAAACATCCCCACAGCATGATGCTGCTGCCACTATGCTTCATTGTAGCGATGGTGTTCTCAGGGTGTTGGATTTGCACCACACATGGTATTTCCCATGACGGCCAAAAAGTTCAATTTTTGTCTCATTTGACCAAAGACTCTTCTTCCATGTGTTTGGGGAGTCTGCCACATGCTGTTGGGCAAACTCCAAATGTGATTTTTTAAGCAATGACTTTTTTCTGGCCACTCTTCCAAAAGCCCCACTCTGTGGAGTGTACGGCTTAAAGTGTTCCTATGGACAGATACTCCCATCTCCACTCCCATCTTTGCAGCTCCTTCAATGTTCTCTTTGGTGTTTTTGTTGCATCTCTGATTAATGCCCTCCTTGCCCAGTCTGTGAGTTTTGGTGGGCAGTCTTCTCTTGTCAGGTTTGTAGTGGTGCCATATTCTTTTCATATTGTTGCTATAATGGATTTAATGATGCTCCCTGGGATATTCAAAGTTTGGGATATTTTTTATAACCCAACCCTGATCTATACTTCTCCACAACTTTGTCTCTGACCTGTTTGGAGGCTCCTTGGTTTTCATGTTGCTTGCTTAGTAGTGTTGCAGCGTCAGGGTCCTTCCAGAACAGGTTGATTTATACAGACATCATGTGACAGATCATGTGACACTTTGATTGCACACAGGTGGATCTTAATCAACTAATTATGTGACTTATGAAGTGAATTGGTTGGAGCAGCTCTTATTTAGGGGTTTCATACAAAAGGGGGTGAATACTTATGCACAATTCCAGATTTCTGTTTTTCATCTTAATTATTGTTTGTATCACAATAAAAAACAATGTGCACCTATAAAGTGGTAGGCATACTGTTTAAATCAAATGGTGCTAACCCTCCAAAAATCCATTTTAATTCCAGCTTGTAATGCGACAAAACAGGACAAACACCAAGGGGGATGAATACTTTTGCAAGGCACTGTATGTGATGAAATTTCAACTGTTTTTTTTCCTTAATTTTTATCACATAATCTTTAATGGTATGACCTACAGTGAAACATGATTATAGGCTTGATTAATTACTTTTCAGGTTGATGTTAACAATGGTAAGGTTTGTTTCTAAGGTAGGATAAGATGTATGAGGTATGCTAATGCTAGCTGAATTAACCTATGACGTGAGGTTAAGCTAATTTTCGAGAAGAGTTAGCTGGTGAAGCATTTCACAGAAATTTAATTACAAGGTACAGTGATTAGACATATGGGGAAGATGATACTCAGGTGACTAAATACCAGCTTCTCCAGTGAAGCTGGAGCCAATCCCAATTGACTTCAAGCAAGAGGCGTATCTTTGATATTTTAAGTGCATTTGATCATACTGTATATGCATGTAAAATGCACTGTATAAGTAATAAACTATTATTATTATTATTATTAAAGTAACAGAGAGACGAACAACCAGTCGCACTCATGGCCAGTTTAGACGAGCCAGTTGAGCTAATCTGCATGTCTTTGGACTGTGGGAGGAAACCAGTGCAGGCAAGGGGAGAACATACAAACTCCACACAGAAAGGCCCCAGTCAGCCGCAAAGTTAAACCCAGGACTTTCTTGCTGATGAAAAACTATTATATTAAAATAGGTTTAAATTTGGAAAAAAACAAAAAACAAAACCATAAGTCGGTAAAGTAAGCCATTTCTTGGAAGCTACCTTCAGTAGCTTATAATTTTACAGTATTTTTCCTGGCAATCTAATTGACAGTAGTAATAATAAGATACTTTTCAGCCTCAGACTAATCCCCAGTGTGTAATACAGTGCATGCCCTGATACCTTTCACTCTCAAAATAATGAGCAGGATATTTTTTCCAGATGCCCAGTTTCCAACATCCCACCATTAAAATACTTCTTACAGTTCATGATGCTGACAATATCTGGTGAAAGAGTTTAACCTTTGACCTTTTGTGTGTTTTACTGGATTGCACTGCGCTCTCTGGTCATCCTAATTGAGTTGATATATTCTTACTGTATGTCCTTCAGTGTAAGCACTCTTCATGGAACAGAGAGACAGCGAGAGATTAATGAACAGATTTTCTCAGTCCATGTCAATAAATAGAAGGACGCTTGACTAGTAGGCGAGATAACTTAGCATACTGTATAAAGTGTAACATGGATTTCTTGTAGTTATTAGGGCTGCACGATAATGGCTTAAATGAACATCATGAATAACTTGCTATTAAATCATAATTAGTTACCGATTTGAGGAACAAAATGGTTTTCTTGCTTCTTCTTTTTTTTCACAATGTGCCGAAGAATCATTCTTGTGGAAGAATTGGTGAAATGGAAATAACTGTTCTGTTCCATTTTTCAAATGCTAAATATAAACACAAGTGGATGATAAATTAGAAAGTAGTTAATTAAGTAAGAAAATTAGTTCATTAGTAAGTAACCCACTAACCGTACATGGCAGAACAGAAAAATTAAGCATATCAAAGTGAGGTTTGTGATTTAATACATCAATTAAGAGGGGGAAAAAAAACAATTAGCTCATTTTAGATAAGAGTACTCATAAGCGTACAGTTCACTAAATGAACTGTGTTTAATTAATGAAGACTGAGAACCAGACAGATTCAGACTGCCTCTGAATTCAAATTTTGTATTCTCAGTCGAATTGCTCATGGAATGTTCATCGAGTAAGGGTCAGCACTTGTTATGTGAAACGGCACAACTTGACCTTTCAAACCATACTCCTTGCTTGTCTACATCAGATTTAATCAGAGTCACAATCTACGTACAGCTGTGTCCATCTCCGCACGCATTACTCTTATTTGAATTCCTCATTAACTCATCATTGCGTAGATATGAAACACGTATCACAAGAAAGAGCAGAACCGGAGCTTTCTAATGATGCTAGTCACATTTGTACAATATTTGGAAGTATACCAAAGTAATAATGTTATGAAAACAGAACAAACTTCAGCAAAGGAATATCTTGACTAATTTCTTGACTCATTTTCACACTCCTGCGTCTCGGCTGAATAAATCACAAAGTCCAGATCACTTTGCAGCGAACCACGTAGCAGATGGATGAAATTGATCGTTTTCACCTAACGTTGACTGTTTCAATTAAAGCTTGAATATCTGTGATCCTACACATTGATAATAATCTTTCATGGTTTAAATTAAACAATACACCTGGGCCATCAACTGCAGTCACTTAAAGTATTTTATTATGTTCATTTTAGATTGAATTTCAGAGCAGAAAGAAAAAAAGTCATAAAAATCCATCCATAATCCATAACCACTAATCCTGTGCAGAATCACGGGCAAGCTGGAGCCTATCCCAGCTGACTATGGATGAGAGGCGGGGTACACCCTGGACAAGTCGCCAGGTCATCACAGGGCTGATACATAGACACAGACGACCATTCACACTCACATTCACACCTACGCTCAATTTAGAGTCACCAGTTAACCTAACCTGCATGTCTTTGGACTGTGGGGGAAACCGGAGCACCCGGAGGAAACCCACGCGGACACGGGGAGAACATGCAAACTCCGCACAGAAAGGCCCTCGCCGGCCGCTGGGCTCAAACCCAGAACCTTCTTGCTGTGAGGCGACAGTGCTAACCACTACACCACTGTGCTGCTGTCATAAAAATCATAAACAATTATTTTTTTTTTTTCCAGTGTCAAACTGGGTTTTGAGAGGCCTAGCAAACTAAAAATTACATTTCGTGATTCAACAATATCTTGACAGAATGTGTATAAATTTTGAAGCAGATAGGTAAAGGTTACACAAAAACAAGTGTTACACAACAATTTTTATATGGTATCTATCAACATCCTGAAGTGTTTTATAACCTATCCAAAGCCGAGATTACATTTCCTTTGCTTGTCTTGTGCTGTTATTACCTCCTACACCCACCAGGGGGAGTTGAAGGTGCCTTAGGGGGTGGGCGTGTGAGGGTTTTTCTTTGATTGTTTTTGAGTGAAATGTACACACAGGTATATGAGATTAGGTGTGTTTGTAGCATTATTAGTGCTTAGAAAGTTGGTACACTTTTGAGATGTAATCATTTCTGATTTCTGCGGCGATCCCACTAGAGGGCGCTTCTGCATCAAGAGGTTTTAACCAGCAAAACATACCCTTTCCGGGCGGCACGGTGGTGTAGTGGTTAGCGCTGTCGCCTCACAGCAAGAAGGTCCTGGGATCGAGCCCCGGGGCCGGCGAGGGCCTTTCTGTGCGGAGTTTGCATGTTCTCCCCGTGTCCGCGTGGGTTTCCTCCGGGTGCTCCGGTTTCCCCCACAGTCCAAAGACATGCAGGTTAGGTTAACTGGTGACTCTAAATTGACCGTAGGTGTGAATGTGAGTGTGAATGGTTGTCTGTGTCTTTGTGTCAGTCCTGTGATGACCTGGCGACTTGTCCAGGGTGTACCCCGCCTTTCGCCCGTAGTCAGCTGGGATAGGCTCCAGCTTGCCTGCGACCCTGTAGAAGGATAAAGCGGCTAGAGATAATGAGATGAGATGAGACATACCCTTTCCAGTGACACTAGATGTTCCTCTGGACAATGAAGCCTTTTTGAAAAATCAATGACATTTACTTCCATTAGGCACTAAGCACATATTTATACGGTATAAGCCATAGAGTATCCCACCATAATGGTTCTAATACTGACGGATTACAGACAATCTCTGTCACGGACCAAATGGCTGTAGGTGCTGGCTAGACCCATGTGGCAGCGGGGGCGTGGTCAAGCACCGGTCTGTGACAGGAGGGCGGAGTCAGGGAAGGTAAGTGGCAGATTCACTTCACCTGAGAGCAATTAACCTGTGTTTGTGTGTCTTCCCAGGGACCGCGCCCTATTTAGGGAGGGAGAGCGAGAGCAGAGGGGAGCTCTCCCGAACCAGACACCTGATGTGTGTGTCAAACCTATTGTGTCCCCTGAAAAGTGGAACAATAAAACCATTTGTTGAACCTGATCTCTGTCCTGCCGTCGAGACAGCTGCCAGATGATCCTCCGCCAGCTCGACTGCCTGATCCAGCGACGCCGGGCGGTGGCACTGGACCCACTCCGCGGCTCCTGCTGGTAAGCGGGCGATGAACTGTTCCAGTACCACCTGATCGACGATTCCCTCGGCGTCGCGATCTTCGGCCCTCAGCCACCGCCAGCAGGCGTCCCGGAGCTGCTGGCCGAACGCGAACGGGCTGCCGACTTCCTCCATCCGCAGCGCGCGGAAGCGCTGGCGCTGCTGCTCCGGCGTGCGCCCCACGCGCTGAAGGACAGCCCGGCGAAGGTCGGCGTAGGCCAGCCGGCGATCGGCGGGGAGCTGTAGTGCAGCCAGCTGCGCCTCTCCCGTCAGGAGGGGGAGGAGGCGCGCCGCGCGCTGCTCCATCGGCCACCCCGAGGCTTCAGCGACCTGCTCGAATAACGTGAAGAAAGCCTCGGGGTCATCCTGCGGGCCCATCTTAGTTAAGGTGAAGGGAGACGGGCCCGCGGCCGGAGCGCTGGTGGGCCCCGCCGACGCGAGGAGACGCCGGAACGCCTTGCGATCTTCTTGCTGGGCCAGCACCAGGGCATCGAAGCGCCGCTCTTGTTCCTTTCGGAGTGTGTCGAGCGCCTGGTGCTGGCTTTGCTGAGCCGTGGCGAGGGCGTGGACCAGGTCGGTGAACGGGGAGGATTCCATGGGGCTGCTGGGTTGGTGCTCCATTTTTCCCGGGTTTCGGCACCACTGTAGCTTTCCCTAGGTGTGGGTGGAGCACAGAGGACGGCAGGACAGAGATCAGGTTCAACAAATGGTTTTATTGTTCCACTTTTCAGGGGACACAATAGGTTTGACACACACATCAGGTGTCTGGTTCGGGAGAGCTCCCCTCTGCTCTCGCTCTCCCTCCCTAAATAGGGCGCGGTCCCTGGGAAGACACACAAACACAGGTTAATTGCTCTCAGGTGAAGTGAATCTGCCACTTACCTTCCCTGACTCCGCCCTCCTGTCACAGACCGGTGCTTGACCACGCCCCCGCTGCCACAACCCAATAAGCAGACTCACGTGTGCAGGGGTGGAGGAAAAATGTCACAAGAGTCCAGAGCACACCCCCGCAGTGGGAGAATGAGCTTGCAGCGCAGATGTAAAAAAGTGAAAAGCGTCCAGGGCACACCCCGCTGCAGAAGAATGAGCTCACAGTCCAAAAACAGAAAGCAAAGCAAAAGTAATCCCAACGCACACAGCAATGTAGCAAAAGAATAGAGTCAGAAGCAAAACAAGGGCAAAAATACAGGTGAAACTTGATATGAAGCAAAGACAATGCTGAGTTGAGAGAATCTCCGAGCATGTAACATAGAGTCATGCAGGGGCGTTGCTAGACATAAAGCTCTACTGGGGCACAGCCCCCCCAATACTCATATCATTTCCTTTTGAAAGCTTGCTGCGTATGAAATGTGCTATTGTAGGCTATGTGCTTAGCCCTCAAGCGACCGAGTGGGGTCATTTATGACCCCGGGCATATAATTTTGTGTGCAGTTTTTACACATTTGATCCGAAAAATATTTACTACCATGAATTTGTCAGTTAACTTGTCCTACAACTGTTCATAGGTTTTTGCAGGGATCGGCCGAATGGTGTGGCAAGAGTAATGAAAAATTGTGCGGGGTCATTTACGACCCCGGAAAGAAGCATAAGATTTCTTGCAGTAATTCCTTATCAAATTTTGCTTTTACCAACTACTTATCTGGTCTGTGTCTCTGTGTCGACCCTGCGATGACCTGGAGACTTGTCCAGGGCAGGCCCGCCGACAGGGGGGGACAAACGGGTATGTTGTCCCTGGCCCAGGAATGGGGGGGGCCCAGAACTGGGCTCTCATGAAGTTGCGATTATTTTATTTCATTTCAAAATGTGTTGATTTTGGGGAGAAATGTGCTATATTTGGTTTGGTCTGACTCTTTGATTAAGGGGAAAAAAACGACATCGTTCGATCATAGCGCTTCGACAATCAGCGTGCGTGCCATTTGCCAACATGCACAAGTCAGGAGCACAGAAAAGAAAAGAAAAGAAAAGAGAAAAAGAGTGGAAGAAACCAAGAGACTCAGGGGCTCACTGCATAAATATTTTAAAAAAGATTTGGATGATGCAGCAGGTACTAGCAAAGGCAGTGGGGCAGCTGAGGGTGACCATTCGTCCGGATTTCGTCCGGACAGTCCAGTTTTAGAGCTGTCTGTCCGGACGTCTCTCACGCATCCTCACTTTTTACATTTTGTCCTCATTTCGGACCCTCAGCCGCCACCGTTGCATCAATCGTCACAAATCCCCGCCCATTATTTACACTTGCTATTCTGCGATGACATACAGGCAAAGACAGCCTACAGGGATTTCTTGTATACAAACATTCGCGCTGCACACGCAGCTGATGGAGCCTCTGCAGCCTCTGATTGTCTGGAAGCTGCTGTCACTCAAAAGCTGCGCTCATGCGATTGACTGATTTTTGCTCCTCCGAGCTGCGCGCGCAGTGCAAATGTTTGTACGGAAAAACCTATGAATGTTGGCACGCATGCTGTTGAACAATACTCATGCCGAAACAAAAGACATCCTTTAAAAATGCTTGGTGCTTAGAGCATTGTTTTGTCGGCAAGAGCCAAAAAGGAGAACACTTCGCCTTCTGCAAGCTCTGTCGCATTGACATTGATGTGGGGAGCAGAGGTAAAGGTGCGATAGACAGACACGCGGACACAGACCGCCACAGAGAGAATGTCAGCAGTGCTGGACAGTCATCTTTAGCATCATTTTTTGCCCCAGTTTTTCTTTTTGATATTTTTTTGGATGAGCATAAATGAACACAGCAATGTTTTGTTTTTAGTTTAGTTCCTGTGGATAAGCCAAGGCCAGTATAATAGGCTAAATGACAGTAGGCCTACGTGTTTCTTGACTCATTTTTCGATTTTTCATTTTTTTTTCTTTTTGATGGTCATTTTCAAGTGAATAAATATGTTGGCCTATGGCATGGCAAAGACTGTTTTTTCAGTGTCTATAGATGGACGCAACTCTTTACAGTGACTTTACAGTGATGTTTTGTTTCTTGTTGACATGGTCTTGACCATCATTTTCCACATTTCTCTTTTTAATAGGTGTTCTAAGTTAATAAATATATATTGACTTCATACTTTTTTTTATAAGTTTTTCTTCCCCCCCGTAACGCGACAGTGTCCTAACTTTAGGGCCTTTGTCCTCACTTTTGGACACAAGTGTCCTAACTTACAGACTCATGTCGGTGGTCACCCTAGGTAAGACACAGCCAACTTTTTCCAGCCCCGTAAAGTAACCCCAACCAAGACACGCGCGGCACGCAATTCATGTTACAACCGAGGGGAGAGCAAGTCACACTGAACATCATATCAAACGCACAGGGCATTGAATCATTTCATAACCACAACGGCTTAATAACATTGTGTTTCATATATCTGATTGAAGCTAAGAATATTCACATTAGCCCGCAATCATATCCCGCCGTTTCTCGAGCGGTGTGTTCTTCTCTGCTTTTCACACTGGACAGTACGCACGCACAGTATACTATGTTCGCCCCCAGCCCTGCCCGAAATCTCTCGTCCATCGCTGCTCCTTCAAGAGCACCCCAATCGTGTGATTATAGTAGACTATCCACGAGTTTAGGAAGGCATTGCGGGGGCTGTCGCATGCAGGCATGGGGCGTAACGGAATACATTTAATGCCGTTCGGGGGGCCCATTCAGAGCATTTTGTCCCGGGCCCAGCCAAAGTTGTCAGCGGCCCTGGTCCAGGGTATACCCTGCCTCTTGCCCATAGTTAGCTGGGATAGGCTCCAGCTTGCCTGCGACCCTGTACAACAGGATAAGTGGCTACAGATAATGGATGGATGGATGGATGGATGGATGGATGGATGGATGGAACTACTTATCTGTATGTTGTACTTTTGTTGCAGTGAACCATGGCAAGTAGACCAAAAATAGCTCAATTTACAGCTGCAGAAGCATTGAGACAGATACTTGAGGCCCAAAGTAATGATGAAAATAGCTCAATTGATGGAGATGATTAATTTTAGTATTAGCAAATCCGCTAGAAATAGCATGTTAACTAGTATTAGCGTATTATTTAGTCACTAGTTTTGATGTTACAAATATCCCATCAACACTGCAATGGATGTTTCTGCTCATACTTTTCTTTTCATAATACATTTTCAGTCAGTGTGGTTGAATTAAGAAAATGTTCCAGTAAGACATAATGAAGACTATCTAGATTATATTATATTCTTTTTATGCTGTGTCTCTTTACCTTCTTTCTGCATTAAAATTTGTTGGAAACCATACCTATCTACAGTGGTGTAGTGGTTAGCACTGTCGCCTTACAGCCAGAAGGTCCTGGGTTTGAGCCCAGTGGCTCATGAGGGCCTTTCTGTGTGGAGTTTGTATGTTGTCTGCGTGGGTTTCCTCCAGGTGCTCTGATTTCCCCCCAAAGACATGCAGGTTAGGCTAATTAGCGGCTCAAAATTGACTGAGAGTATGAATGGTTGTTTGTCTCTGTGTGTCAGCCCTGTGATGATCTGGCAACTTGTCCAGGGTGTACCCCACCTCTTGCCCATAATCAGCTTGGATAGGCTCCAGCTTGCCTGTGACCCTACACAGAATAAGTAAGTGACGATAGATACCTATCTACATTTATATATTTTTAGAGTATCTGTCTTGAACACAGGAAGTGGTATATGTATGTAAAACCAAGAGAAAATAACTAGGTATACAGATTCATGTACTGAATATAGTGGGGTCATAAATTACCCCACCCGGTCAGATTAGTCGCTAAAATAGCTTGGTCGCTTGAAGGTTAACCAGCTTCCATTGCTTTGCTCATTATTATTGCCACTGCCATACTCATACTGACAAAAGCACTGGTAAAGGTAAAAATGCAAAGATACGTTCATGAATGTATGAGAATATTTATTTAAATAAAGTAAAGCATATCTGTATGCAAATAATAGCAACCACAGACACACAGAATGTGCACCTTATATTGAGGGACAGAAAGTTGCCTATGCTGATGCACCTTGAAGTAGAAAAACATCCACTCTATTCCTGATATTATTGATCTAAATTAACCATAGGCCATTTTCAGGGGATACTATCTTTACTTTTAAGCTCATGGTCATTATAAGGGCCATCCATCTACATGCTATAATGATATAATCTATGTTTTTATTTTTTATGAGACAAAAGCATTATACTTTGTCATTTATTTATTTATTGAGGAAAATGATCCAATATTGCATATCTGTGAGTGGCAAAAGTATGTGAACCTTTGCTTTCAGTATCTGGTGTGACCCCCTTGTGCAGCAATAACTGCAACTAAACGTTTCCGGTAACTGTTGATCAGTCCTGCACACCGGCTTGGAGGAATTTTAGCCCATTCCTCCATACAGAACAGCTTCAACTCTGGGATGTTGGTGGGTTTCCTCACATGAACTGCTCACTTCAGGTCCTTCCACAACATTTTGATTGGATTAAGGTCAGGACTTTGAATTGGCCATTCCAAAACATTAACTTTATTCTTCTTTAACTATTCTTTGACAGAACAACTTGTGTGCTTAGGGTCGTTGTCTTGCTGCATGACCCACCTTCTCTTGAGATTCAGTTCATGGACAGATGTCCTGACATTTTCCTTTAGAATTCGCTGGTATAATTCAGAATTCATTGTTCCATCAACGATGGCAAGCCATCCTGGCCCAGATGCATCAAAACAGGACCAAACCATGATACTACCACCACCATGTTTCACAGATGGGATAAAGTTCTTATGCTGGAATGCAGTGTTTCCTTTCTCCAAACATAACGCTTCTCATTTAAACCAAAAAGTTGTATTTTGGTCTCATCCGTCCACAAAACATTTTTCCAGTAGCCTTCTGGCTTGTCCACGTGATCTTTAGCAAACTGCAGATGAGCAGCAATGTTCTTTTTGGAGAGCAGTGGCTTTCTCCTTGCAACCCTGCCATGCACACCATTGTTGTTCAGTGTTCTCCTGATGGTGGACTCATGAACATTAGCATTAGCCAATGTGAGAGAGGCCTTCAGTTGCTTAGAAGTTACCCTGGGGTCCTTTGTGACCTCGTTGACTATTGCACGCCTTGTTCTTGGAGTGATCTTTGTTGGTTGACCACTCCTGGGGAGGGTAACAATGGTCTTGAATTTCCTCCATTTGTACACAATCTGTCTGACTGTCGATTGGTGGAGTCCAAACTCTTTAGAGATGGTTTTGTAACCTTTTCCAACCTGATGAGCATCAACAGTGCTTTTTCTGAGGTCCTCAGAAATCTCCTTTGTTCATGCCATGATACACACGTATTGTGAAGACCAGACTTTGATAGATCCCTGTTCTTTAAATAAAACAGGGTGCCCACTCACACCTGATTGCCATCCCATTGACTGAAAACACCTGACTCTAATTTCAACTTCAAATTTACTGCTAATCCTTGAGGTTCACATACTTTTGCCACTCACAGATATGTAATATTGGATCATTTTCCTCAATAAATAAATGAACAAGTATAATAGTTTTGTCACATTTGTTTAACTGGGTTCTCTTTATGTACTTTTAGGACTTGTGGGAAAATCCGATGATGTTTTAGGTCATATTTATGCAGAAATATAGAAAATTTGAAAGGGTTCACAAACTTCCAAGCACCACTGTACCTATAAAAACAGAACAATTTTATAAGACACAATCTTTTTTCCCTTTAGTTAATACCAAAGCTAATATAATAAACATGCAAGAAGTATAATCTTATCGAATGATGGAAGATCTGGATGACCTGGACCTGAAAAACAACAACAACAGCAACAAAAACAGAGAGAGATACAGCACGCATGAATGGCAAACCCTTAGAATGACCAAGATGGGAACTTTAAAGTAAAGGTAGTGAAATAACCCTGAAAACAGTTTAGGATTCATAAAAAAGGCAAAATATGGCCATGATTGAAATGCAAATAATTGATCAGCCCACTCAGTGCGTATTGAGTCTTGTTGCATGGCTTCCAGAGCCATCCAAAACACTGACCAGTCATTGAGTGTGTCCTTGGACAAAATCGACATGGCTTTGTTTCACTACAGGAAAATGTCAGCAAGTTTCCCTTCCTCGTGCATTCGCCTCTTGTTTCACTAATTCTCAAATGTGTTGCTTAAATGATTATTCCTTTACCTTCACTCATATTTTAAAATATTTTTTCTCACCCAGCGCTTGCTCTCACTCCAAATTGTTTGTATTAGTCATAATTCAGCAGCCAAGGCCCATTAATCAGCCCTTTCACACTCCTCCCGCAGCTTTCAGAATCGCAATCGGCTCTATTCATCATAAGCAGCCAAATGGATGTGCAGCTCCAAACCTGCACCTTTTATTCCACCTGCTCTTAGTGTTTTTTATGAATGCAGGATTTCTGCAGGAAATAATGGCCAAACAATTTGGAACATGGACACGTCGTGTGTTGCGGCAGTGTGTGCATTGCCCCATACATGCAAATGAGAGAAATGTCTGATGATGAAACGATGGAAAAGTCATTCCTATTTCAAAAAAGTGGAAATGTCTCAAACTATTCTCCAGTTATAGACCAATTTCTGTTTCAAAAATCAGTTCTCAAATTTTTTTTCAAGAACTATTTCTGCAAAGGCTTGATAATTTCAATGAAAAACACAATACACTGAGTGACCATCAGTATAGCTTTTGAATAAATAGGTCCACCTCAATGGCAGTGATGTAACACTAGAAGAGATATCTACTGCAATGGACAACAAGGAATAAATGAACCGTAAGGGTGTTAATAGACTTAAAACACTTTGAGACTACTGTTCATGGCTTACTAACAAAGAAACTGGAGAGATATGGTATGAGAGGGATAGAATACTCATGGCTAAGACATTACCTTGAGGACAGATGTACAAATCCATCCATCCATTATCTGTAGCTGTTTATACTGTGCAGGGTCGCAGGCAAGCTGGAGCCTATCCCAACTGACTATGGGCGAGAGGCGGGGTACACGCTGGACAAGTCACCAGGTCATCGCAGGGTTGACACATAGAGACAAACAACCATTCACACGCACATTCACACCTATGGTCAATTTAGAGCCACCAATTAGCCTAACCTGCATGTCTTTGGACTGTGGGGGAAACCGGAGGAAACCCACGCAGACACGGGGAGAACATGCAAACTCCACACAGAAAGGCCCTCGCCGTCCGCTGGGCTCGAACCCAGGACCTTCTTGCTGTGCGGCAACAGCACTAACTACTACACCACCGTGCCGCCCCATATGTACAAATAAAGAAGGTCAAATCTGATTCGTAGAAAATTACTTAAGGTGTTCCACAAGGTTCAGTGCTAGGCCCTAAACTGTTTTATCTCATCTCATCTCATTATCTCTAGCCGCTTTATCCTTCTACAGGGTCACAGGCAAGCTGGAGCCTATCCCAGCTGACTACGGGCGAAAGGCGGGGTACACCCTGGACAAGTCGCCAGGTCATCACAGGGCTGACACATAGACACAGACAACCATTCACACTCACGGTCAATTTAGAGTCACCAGTTAACCTAACCTGCATGTCTTTGGACTGTGGGGGAAACCGGAGCACCCGGAGGAAACCCACGCGGACATGGGGAGAACATGCAAACTCTGCACAGAAAGGCCCTCGCCGGCCACGGGGCTCGAACCCAGGACCTTCTTGCTGTGAGGCGACAGCGCTAACCACTACACCACCGTGCCGCCCTAAACTGTTTTATAATGTATATAAATTATATTTCTAAAGTGTCTGTGTTGTTCAAATTTGTTTCATTATTTTTTGCCTTTGTGTGTTTGTTGTTTCTCTTTCTATCTGTTCAAAAACAACTCAAAAAATAGTGAACAGATTTTGATGAAATTTGGAGGAAATGTGGGCCATGCGCCAAGGAACAATTGATTAGATTTTGATGCAAATCTGAATATGTGGCTTGGCAGAGGTATGTACTCTACCAAGTGCCTTTCTAGTTTGCTTATGACATTAATTTATTTTGTTCCGGGAAAAGTTTGGAACAGCTTCTGAATATAGCAGAAAGGGAATCGAAAGTCTTAACGAAATGGTTTGATATTAACAAGTTATCATTGAATTTAAGTAAAACAAAGTTTATAATATTTGGTAACTGGCACATCAGAAATAAAGTTAAAAGTTTGATCAATGTTCCTGAAATAAAATGAGTGTCAGGAAATAAATACAACCCTGATTCCAAAAAAGCTGGGGCAAAGTACAAATTGTAAATGAAAACAGAATGCAATGATGTGGAAGTTTCAAAAGTCCATATTTTATTCAGAATAGAACATAGATGACATATCAAATGTTTCAACTGAGAAAATGTATCATTTAAAGAAAAAATTAGGTGATTTTAAATTTCATGGCAACAACACATCTCAAAAAAGTTGGGACAAGGCCATGTTTACCACTGTGAGACATCCCCTTTTCTCTTTACAACAGTCTGTAAACGTCTGGGGACTGAGGAGACAAGTTGGTCAAGTTTAGGGATAGGAATGTTAACCCATTCTTGTCTAATGTAGGATTCTAGTTGCTCAACTGTCTTAGGTCTTTTTTGTCGTATCTTCCATTTTATGATGCGCCAAATGTTTTCTATGGGTGAAAGATCTGGACTGCAGGGTGGCCAGTTCAGTACCCGGACCCTTCTTCTACGCAGCCATGATGCTGTAATTGATGCAGTATGTGGTTTGGCATTGTCATGTTGGAAAATGCAAGGTTTTTCCTGAAAGAGACGTCGTCTGGATGGGAGCATATGTTGCTCTAGAACCTGGATATACCTTTCAGCATTGATGGTGTCTTTCCAGATGTGTAAGCTGCCCATGCCACATGCACTAATGCAACCCCATACCATCAGAGATGCAGGCTTCTGAACTGAGTGCTGATAACAACTTGGGTCGTCCTTCTCCTCTTTAGTCCGAATGACATGGCGTCCCTGATTTCCATAAAGAACTTCAACTTTTGATTCGTCTGACCACAGAACAGTTTTCCACTTTGCCACAGTCCATTTTAAATGAGCCTTGGCCCAGAGAAGACGTCTGCGCTTCTGGATCATGTTTAGATACGGCTTCTTCCTTGAACTATAGAGTTTTAGCTGGCAACGGCGGATGGCACAGTGAATTGTGTTCACAGATAATCAGGGATGAGAGTTTTCCGCTTTTTGGCGGATTTCTGCTTTTTCTGAGTAAAAAACAAGCTTTTTATATGATGCCAAATCCGTTGAGAATTTTTTATTATTAATTTCGGGGGGTTGGGGTATGTTCCTTCATGCTGTTCAAACTTTATTAACTCCAATGATGTTTACACATTATTTGTAAGTCGCCATCTTTAGTCTCGTTTAATCTCGTTGAATGTGATGTAAAATCCGTGTTATCTACATTGTTATTGGTCAAAACTTCGATGTCGAGACCATAGTAGCCAATCAAAACAGTTTTTACAAAGACACCCACATCCGCTTTCTTTTATCAAAACTTACACATGTTCATGAGCTGCATATCAAAAATACTTTCTTCTAATCGGCGTGTTTTCTCAAGATGCCGAATACTATTGACAAAAGAGATGAAGCAGAGGTGTGTGAAATTGATGCTGGTATAAAAAACAAGTTTAGCAAAGCAAACAGAAAGCAAGAGAGGAGTGTGAGAGAGAGCAGAAGAGAGCCAGGTTAGAGCATGTAAAAACAGGAGGCGCTGGCTAATGAAAGAAAAAGGAAAAAAGAGAGGACTGGTGAGCTTTTGGCTTTGGCCAAGAAGCTGAAGAAGAATTCTAAATGATCAAATGAAAATTTGTTTCAAAAATAACTGGGAACTGTAAACAACTTAACTGTAAAAAGTGTGAATAGACACATGCTCTTCCTTTTGAAGAAAACATACAAGTGATGTGGACAGTAAGATAAAGACGGTCCCCATAAAATATGCATTTGTTTGATTCAATACATTGAATATATGATAATTTGAATTATAGCTGACAGTGTTGGTAACTGTATAACTTTAAGGTTTAAATAGACATTGTAAAGAAATCATATACAGGTAATGTGGACATTAGGAAAAGGTCAGTCTCCATAAGATATATAAATGTTTTTATTTAATTCAATATATTGAATATATGAAAATTTGAATTATTTATGGAACTTATAATGATGAAATTTAATGGACATTTTTTAGAAAAACAAGTGATGTTGACAATGAGTAATAACCAGTCCCCATATAATGTAGATATTATTTTGAATTTTGATACATATTGTTCTATATGGGCGGCACAGTGGTGTAGTGGTTAGCGCTGTCGCCTCACAGCAAGAAGGTCCGGGTTCGAGCCCCGTGGCCGGCGAGGGCCTTTCTGTGCGGAGTTTGCATGTTCTCCCCGTGTCCGCGTGGGTTTCCTCTGGGTGCTCCGGTTTCCCCCACAGTCCAAAGACATGCAGGTTAGGTTAACTGGCGACTCTAAATTGACCGTAGGTGTGAATGTGAGTGTGAATGGTTGTCTGTGTCTATGTGTCAGCCCTGTGATGACCTGGCGACTTGTCCAGGGTGTACCCCGCCTTTCGCCCGTAGTCAGCTGGGATAGGCTCCAGCTTGCCTGCAACCCTGTAGAACAGGATAAAGCGGCTAGAGATAATGAGATGAGATGAGATTGTTCGATATAATAGTGTTATTTCAATAAGTATGAAAATAGGCATCAGGTGTTTTAATTAACTACAGCTCAGATTACAGGAAAAAGGGTGTGTAAGGTCTCATTTAAAAAAAAAAAATTTCACGGGGGGTGTCCCCCTGGACCCCCCTTATTACTTTGGGCGCCTTCGGTGCCCTCAGGACATTTTATAGATTTTCTGCTTTTTTCATCAGGACCCAATCTCATCCCTGGATAATTCTCATTCTCATTATCTCTAGCCGCTTTATCCTTCTACAGGGTCGCAGGCAAGCTGGAGCCTATCCCAGCTGACTACGGGCGAAAGGCGGGGTACACCCTGGACAAGTCGCCAGGTCATCACAGGGCTGACACATAGACACAGACAACCATTCACACTCACATTCACACCTACGCTCAATTTAGAGTCACCAGTTAACCTAACCTGCATGTCTTTGGACTGTGGGGGAAACCGGAGCACCCGGAGGAAACCCACGCGGACACGGGGAGAACATGCAAACTCCACACAGAAAGGTCCTCGCCGGCCCCGGGGCTCGAACCCAGGACCTTCTTGCTGTGAGGCGACAGCGCTAACCACTACCCCACCGTGCCGCCTCCCTGGATAATGTTCTCTGGAAATATTCCTGAGCCCATTTTGTGATTTCCAATACAGAAGCATGCCTGTATGTGATGCAGTGCCGTCTAAGGGCCCGAAGATCACGGGCACCCAGTATGGTTTTCCGGCCTTGACCCTTACGCACAGAGATTCTTCCAGATTCTCTGAATCTTTTGATGATATTATGCACTGTAGATGATGATATGTTCAAACTCTTTGCAATTTTACACTGTCGAACTCCTTTCTGATATTGCTCCACTATTTGTCAGCACAGAATTAGGGGGATTGGTGATCCTCTTCCCATCTTTAGTTCTGAGAGCCGCTGCCACTCCAAGATGCTCTTTTTATACCCAGTCATGTTAATGACCTATTGCCAATTGACCTAATGCGTTGCAATTTGGTCCTCCAGCTGTTCCTTTTTTGTACCTTTAACTTTTCCAGCCTCTTATTGCCCCTGTCCCAACTTTTTTGAGATGTGTTGCTGTCATGAAATTTCAAATGAGCCAATATTTGGCATGAAATTTCAAAATACCTCACTTTCGACATTTGATATGTTGTCTATATTCTATTGTGAATACAATATCAGTTTTTGAGATTTGTAAATTATCGCATTCCGTTTTTATTTACAATTTGTACTTTGTCCCAACTTTTTTGGAATCGGGGTTGTATCTGTGCATGAAAATCAATTGTAAATAGACCTCCTCAGCTCCACTGGAGTGCTGTGGTCATGTGGTTTGAAATGGGTCAAAACACACCTACACACCTCTTATATGTATGGATTTGTATGGATTATCTGTCTTCATGAACTACAAAGTCTGAGATATCGCTCAAAATGGTACATTATTGCACAGCTTATGGCTGCAGTAACAATTCAACTGATAGCCGTCTATCATTTAATTATTTTCAGAGCGATAAAAGACTTCAGGAGGTAAGAAAATAATCAATTTACAAATGAATTTGCATTGTTTGGTACGGTAGCTGTGAGCACTGTAGCATTTCAACCTTTGTTAACCACACTTTGAAGGATGATTTGCGATTGTAATCCCGGACACTTTGTATCAATGACCGCACTAGTTGAGCTATTATGGCCCTTTTCCACTACCCTTTTTCAGCTTGCTTCAGCTCACTTCAGCCCGACACGGCTCGCGTTTCGACTACCAAAGAACAGCATGACTCGGCTCGCTTCAGCCCTGCTTAGCCCCTAAAACTCGCACCATTTTGGAGTGGGGCTGAAGCGAGCCAAAGCGAGCCGAGTGAGGCTGGGGGCGTGAGCAGACACTCCCCTGTGCACTGATTGGTGAGGAGGAGTGTCCTCACATGCCCACACACGCCCCGCGAGCACGCTGGGATCTGTAAACACCGTAAACCCGGAAGAAGAAGAATTACGAGAATTTCTGAAGCCTTATGCGCCTCGCCTCATCTATACGCTCTTGCCAGTATCTGTTGGCGTTGTCGGTGACAACAAGCCACAGAACCAAGACCAGCAACACTAATGACTCCATGTCCTCCATGTTTATTGTTTACTATTCGGGTCGTGAGACTACCGCTTAAAAGCTCGCTGATGTCACTGTTTGCGCTGCTTAACGACATCACGTGACGTCCACCCACTTTCGCTAACTCCACCCAATGTGTCCACCCACTTCCAGCCAGCACGGTTCAGCGCGGTGGTAGTCGAAATGCAACTCCAACAGCCCCACTCAGCTCGACTCAGCCCAACTCAGCACGGCACGGCTCAGCCCGACTCAGCCGCGTTTGTAGTGGAAAAGCGGCATTAGCGACCACCATTTTGGATTTGTGTTTACCTATTTCAGGTCACGTGATCTTGAGTCTGAGGAGGTCTATTATGTTGGTAACCACATGTAAATAATGTAAAAACAATCGTCTCAATCTTTTGCAACATTATAGAAAACTAAAGATATTTTGAATCATATATATTTTTCATGGTTCCATAAAGTATTTGCTTTGTAGAGATATGGGGAAACACATCCAAAAGCAACAATAATCCAATTTTCATGCTACAGAAGAAAGCTTTAAGAAAGACAAGACAAAAAAGCTCAAAGCAAATTAATGAAAAAGAGAAAAGAAAGAAAGCTTTAAGAATTGTAACTCTGTTGAATTGTCACTACATTCATGAATGGCATTTCACAGATGCTCTTATCTAGAGCAACGTACAATGTACCCAGAGCAGCCTGGGGTTAGGTGCCTTGCTTAAGGGCATTTCAGCCATTCCTATTGGGCCAGTAAATCAAACCAGCAACCTTTTAGTTCCAAAGCTGCTTCTCTAACCATTGGGCCATGGCTTTCCCATATTATGAACCAACCAATGCACTATTTATTAATTTACATGCTTCAAAATTTTGTGATCTAGTTCATCTTAATAATGGTTAGAGAAACAGCTTTGAGAGCAAAAGGTCACCAGTTCGATTCCCTGGACCAGCAGGAATGGCTGGCTGAAATGCTCTTAAGCAAGGCACCTAACTCCCAACTGCTCCCCAGGCTGCTCTGGGTATGTTGTACGTTGCTCTGGATAATGTATCTTCTTCTTCTTCACCTGTTCAGAGTGTTCTGGGTTCGGTCCCTTTCCTCAGGTTTCTTGGCTAAGTAAGCACAGCCGGCTAGCCGCTCCTCTGCTACACTGCGGATAATGTATACAAAGCAGAAAATAGTTTGCTTCCGAACTTTATTCAAGGGTTGTTTGAGATTAA
This sequence comes from Neoarius graeffei, assembly GCF_027579695.1. Classification (NCBI taxonomy): domain Eukaryota; kingdom Metazoa; phylum Chordata; class Actinopteri; order Siluriformes; family Ariidae; genus Neoarius; species Neoarius graeffei. The sequence goes on from NC_083571.1 coordinate 59,664,110, forward strand.
AGAGAGCTAACGTGATTTAAAAAAAGAAAGAAAGAAACAAGGGTAAGGACAAACATAAAAATAGATGTATATCAGTCAGATAGGTAAACTTGTGGAATACAGTGGTGCTTGAAAGTTTGTGAACCCTTTAGAATTTTTTATATTTCTGCATAAATATGACCTAAAACATCATCAGATTTTCACACAAGTCCTAAAAGTAGATAAAGAGAACCCAGTTAATCAAATGAGACAAAAATATTATCCTTGGTCATTTATTTATTGAGGAAAACGATCCAATATTACATATCTGTGAGTGGCAAAAGTATGTGAACCTCTAGGATTAGCAGTTAATTTGAAGGTGAAATTAGAGTCAGGTGTTTTCAATCAATGGGATGACAATCAGGTGTGAGTGGGCACCCTGTTTTATTTAAAGAACAGGGATCTATCAAAGTCTGATCTTCACAACACATGTTTGTGGAAGTGTATCATGGCACGAACAAAGGAGATTTCTGAGGAGCTCAGAAAAAGCGTTGTTGATGCTCATCAGGCTGGAAAAGGTTACAAAACCATCTCTAAAGAGTTTGGACTCCACCAATCCACAGTCAGACAGATTGTGTACAAATGGAGGAAATTCAAGACCGTTGTTACCCTCCCCAGGAGTGGTCGACCAACAAAGATCACTCCAAGAGCAAGTCCTGACCTTGATCCAATCGAAATGTTGTGGAATGACCTGAAGCGAGCAGTTCATGTGAGGAAACCCACCAATATTCCAGAGTTGAAGCTGTTCTGTACGGAGGAATGGGCTAAAATTCCTCCAAGCTGGTGTGCAGGACTGATCAACAGTTACCGCAAACGTTTAGTTGCAGTTATTGCTGCACAAGGGGGTCACACCAGATACTGAAAGCAAAGCTTCACATACTTTTGCCACTCACAGATATGGAATATTGGATCATTTTCCTCAATAAATATATGACCAAGTATAATATTTTTGTCTCATTTGTTTAGTAATTGTGAATGTGTAGTTCACTTTGCAAATCGAAAACTATACACACCGGCTATACACAATCTATTAAAAATGGATTTAAAAAAATGGTAAACAAATAGAAAACTGAGGAATGGTATTTTGTTTTTGCTTGTTTTCTTTTGTCTTAGTGTAGCCTAAACCTCGTCATGAAACAGTTGCCTATAAGAATATATTTTGTAAAAAGGGTAGGCATCATAAGTTTTAAAGAGTCACCTTTAAAAAAAAGTGTCACATGTCAATGATAAGAATGACGAATGTGACGAGAGAGACGGAGAGAGCTCGTCAATGAAAAAGCGAAGATTTAAGAAAAGAACTCGTGTCTCTTTTGAATAATCGAGAGCGTCTCTTAATCTGAAGCTGTAGTGACATGACTGGCCCGTTACTGATTGTGTAATAACGTGTCACATCTTCCATCTCTCCAGAAGGCCATGACTCGTTAATTCTCTGTGCGTTCACTGATGATTAAAATGCTAATCGCTCCAACAATCAAGGCCGGTGTGTGCTGGAGATATAAAAGAAGCTTCCAGAAGCCGAGGTGCTTGTTTACCTCCACGTCATTCAAGGCTGTTCACAGAGGTATTAATATGCTTTGTGAAAAAGACAATGGGTGCTGTGATTGCCCTCGCGCTTGTCTTCTATTAAATCTGTGTCCTACATAGGAGGGAATTATTAAAGGAATATTCAAATAAAATGAAACAGGACACGAGCCTCTCCATCAAAATAAATAATTTTTACATCAATCATGTATTCAAATGTAGAAGGCTAATAATATGGTTTAGAACTCTCTAAAAAGGACAAAGGGGATTGACATTTGGCACTCAACATATAATAGTCAAAATAGACAGATGTTGTGGCATGTATATTAATGTTACATAGCTATAGTTTCAATAAAACATACATTAAGATAACACAAGATAACTAACATTGGAGTTTTGCTATATTATATAAATATGAGAGTTTTACTGGGAAATACATCACTCGTATTTTTCATAGGAGCTACATCCGGGACATGGAGAACCAAAACCGTGACATAAATCTCCATGTGTCAGTCGTGAGGAAATCGATGAATTGTTTTGATAAATTTGGGTACTTTTTGTTTGTCAGTGTGTCGATATAATAAAAAGAAAATCACACATTTCTTGAAGTTATAAAGTTTATCTTCTCCTGTTGAAAAACTTACATTTTTCAAACGAAATACATCACAGATCTGAGCAACATATTTAAATCATATTGGCTGGTGTTGAGTGGTATATCAGATATATTCCATTCAGCTAGCATGATACTGAATGAGTCGGAAATGAGTAGCTGAATGGAATATGTCTGATATACCATGAAAAAAAGCCAGCCGTTATTATTACTATTATTATTATTATACATACACATTCCTTTCAGGTGTTCAACGCATATTTCTCTTTCAAAATTCTCTCAAAATCTTCCGTATTTAACAAAGCAAACCTGGCGGCCATGTTTGTTTACAGATTGTCACAGTTGCTCGCTAGCGCAGAAGTTTTACATCTCCGACGTGTGACGTCATGTTGTCTTGACAACCATGCAATATCGTAAACCATACTCAACGCTCATCCTCCATTGCGTAGAGTGACGTAATACACGTAGGATAAGCGATATGCGAACAATATTGCATGCTGTCAAACCAAATGAATGAAACCCGCTAGAAGGGAATAGAACATGTATTTATTCCATCAAAAAAGTGTCCTGCATATATAAAAATTCCTGATATTTTACTCCAGTGACGTCACTCCCAGTGTTTCCTGCTGACTAGACATGTGTTGTCAAAATGGTGAACTGGTTCAAAATTAAAATTCTTTTGATTGACTTGCGTATTTTTTGTGAATGTGTCCATAGAATGCTTCGCTCACTTGTGAATATGTTCAACACTCAAGAATAAAATTCATATCTTTGCTCCACTGTGTAATATCATATATAATACACTACCGTTCAAAAGTTTGGGGTCACTTTGAAATGTCCTTATTTTTGAAAGAAAAGCACTGTTCTTTTCAATGAAGATCACTTTAAACTAATCAGAAATCCACTCTATACATTGCTAATGTGGTAAATGACTATTCTAGCTGCAAATGTCTGGTTTTTGGTGCAATATCTCCATAGGTGTATAGAGGCCCATTTCCAGCAACTCTCACTCCAGTGTTCTAATGGTACAATGTGTTTGCTCATTGCCTCAGAAGGCTAATGGATGATTAGAAAACCCTTGTACAATCATGTTAGCACAGCTGAAAACAGTTGAGCTCTTTAGAGAAGCTATAAAACTGACCTTCCTTTGAGCAGATTGAGTTTCTGGAGCATCACATTTGTGGGGTCGATTAAATGCTCAAAATGGCCAGAAAAATGTCTCGACTATATCTTCTATTCATTTTACAACTTATGGTGGTAAATAAAAGTGTGACTTTTCATGGAAAACACAAAATTGTCTGGGTGACCCCAAACTTTTGAACGGTAGTGTATATATGTGAAATCAGTTCCTAGTTACTCAAGTATATGTTACAGAGACTAAAACTATGATCTGTGACATATTCAAGAACTGTACTGTTTCCAAAAATAAGAAACATACCAGTCTATACCACTGACATGAGACATGTCAGTCTCAAGCTAGAAAGACAGAGATTAGAAAGGAAATACTTTCCTAGCTCTGTACAAATGATTATTTCAGTCATTTTTGCACAGCCAAACAATATTATATGGTTCATTTTAATACACAGAACAACCCTGAGTAACAAATCTGTGTGTAAGAAATCAATAAAAAATCAAACCGATTCACAAAGAACTTCATTTACTGAATCCATCTCACGAAACAGGACACACTGCAAAAAATTGAAAACTGAATTTGAGGAGAAAAATTCCTTAATACTCATGAAATTATCTTGCTGCACGGACAGATGTTTTTACTTTACAAGACATCTTAGATGCGGGCGGCACAGTGGTATAGTGGTTAGCACTGTTGCCTCACAGCAAAAAGGTTGTGGGTTCGAGCCCAGTGTCTGGCGAGGGCCTTTCTGTGTGGAGTTTGCATGTTCTCCCTGTGTCTGCGTGGGTTTCCTCCAGGTGCTCCGGTTTCCCCCACAGTCCAAAGACATTCAGTTAGGTTAATATGGGACGGCCTTGGGCTGAGGTGCTCTTGAGTGAGGCACCTAACTCCCAACTGCTCCCCGGGTGCTGTTAGCATGGCTGCCCACTGCTCTGGGTATGTGTGTGTGCTCATTGTGCACGTGCGCGTGTGTGTGTGTTCACTGCTTCAGATGGGTTAAATGCAGAGAGGAAATTTCACAAGTGTGTGATGAATAAACATTGTGCTTTCTTCTTCTGCTTTCTAGAATAAATTGGTTCCAATAATCTCAAAATTGGTGTCTTGTATTCTTCTAATAGGAAATGTTCGATTGTTTCAACTATTTTCAAGAAACAAATAAGCTATTATTTATTTTGCAGCGTAGACATTGAATGTGAACTTATAAGAAAATGCAGGCTTTTTAAATGTTGTATAATAATTATAACAACAATAATAATAATAATAATAATAATAATAATAATAATATAACCAGGACAGCACAGTGCTGTAGTGGTTAGCGCTGTCGCCTCACAGCAAGAAGGTTCTGGGTTCGAGCCCCGTGGCCGGCGAGGGCCTTTCTGTGCGGAGTTTGCATGTTCTCCCCGTGTCCGCGTGGGTTTCCTCCGGGTGCTCCGGTTTCCCCCACAGTCCAAAGACATGCAGGTTAGGTTAACTGGTGACTCTAAATTGACCGTAGGTGTGAATGTGAATGGTTGTCTGTGTCTATGTGTCAGCCCTGTGATGACCTGGCGACTTGTCCAGGGTGTACCCCGCCTTTCGCCCGTAGTCAGCTGGGATAGGCTCCAGCTTGCCTGCGACCCTGTAGAACAGGATAAAGCGGCTAGAGATAATGAGATGAGATATATATATACTATAAACAGCAGTAAGTCAATAAATGAAACAGTCAGCATCTGGTGTGAGGCGACCCTTTGCTTTAAAAAAATAAATAGTAGTCTGAGGTACAGTGAGTGCAGTTTGATGTGGAAATGAGCTGTAGGTTTTACTGAGCATCTTACAGAACCAGCCACAGTTCTTCTGGACACTTTGACTGTCACACTCGCGTCTTCATTTTGCACCAAAACCCAGCAGCCTTCATTATGTTTTCTTTTTTTAATATGAAAAGTGGTCTCTTATGGAATATGCTGCTCAGATACAAACTTTTCTTTTTTTCTATAACCTTTAATTTTGTGCTGGAAAATGAATGTTTGGAACTCTAAAATGTTTTTGTCCTGTTTTGACTCGATAATGTCGAAGCCATAAAATAGAAATCTATAACAAAGTTTGTGTGAAAAAAAATGGGGGTGGCTAAGACTTTTGCACAGTACTGTAGTTCAGAATCGCCTGGTATGAATGGAGCAGCTCGTCAATCGCACAAGCCTTATTGAGATGTCCTCTCTTCCCTTCTCTTTTCTTCTCTTGTCTTTTTTTTCTTTGCCGCTTAAGCTAATTTCATGGTCCGCAGCTCTTGGTAGGGATGCGAGTCATAACTTGTGCTTCGCCACACAGTGGGAATTATGGGACATAAAATAGAACTGGTCGTCTGGGACACGTGCCCTCTTTAATGCGACAGTGATGACTTTAGATGTGTCCACATTTAAAACCATGTATTGAAGAATTCTTAACACAGGAGTGCAGCAAGGTTTACATGGATTAGCTTAAGAGTACTGTAAGTGCGAGGACTTGAAATTAGTTCTTGTTAGACAGGAAGTCAGCAGGGTTATTATTTTAACAGTGTTTCAATCACCAAGCAAAAAAACCCAGTCAATTTCAAAAGCCTTAGGAAAGGTTTCTTTGAGGGGGGTGGGATATAAATGTCTCATCTCATTATCTGTAGCCGCTTTATCCTGTTCTACAGGGTCGCAGGCAAGCTGGAGCCTATCCCAGCTGACTACGGGCGAAAGGCGGGGTACACCCTGGACAAGTCGCCAGGTCATCACAGGGCTGACACATAGACAACCATTCACACTCGCATTCACACCTACGGTCAATTTAGAGTCACCAGTTAACCTAACCTGCATGTCTTTGGACTGTGGGGGAAACCGGAGCACCCGGAGGAAACCCACGCGGACACGGGGAGAACATGCAAACTCCACACAGAAAGGCCCTCGCCGGCCCCGGGGCTCGAACCCAGGACCTTCTTGCTGTGAGGCGACAGCGCTAACCACTACACCACCATGCCGCCCCGGATATAAATGTGTTAATTTTATTTTACCTTTTTTATTCTGTCCCAGAAATTAGGTTACATCACTTGTCAGCACTTTAAAGGATTATAAGACAAATGATTCACGTTTCATGTCTATACTTCCCATGAAAATAAATGTAATGCTAACTTCAAGTTTAATGACTTGACACATGGTGGAATTGCGTAACAATAAAAATAAAAATAGTGAGAGAAAAATGATTTTGATTGAATGAAATAAAATACAATAAAATAAAGCATTTTATTTTTTTCGCGGTCCGGTTTCCATCAAATCCTGCGGTCTGATTGGCTGGCGAGTGGGTCTGTATCCTACGATACGGACCCCGGTTATGGACCTCTGGCGACTCACTCGTTCACAACAACAACAACAACAAACATAATAGCAATTTTTGTCAACATTTATCTTTTTTTTATAAGATTATCAAAAATCTAATAAATTTTTGCCAGCATTTCTCAGGAGAATAGGATTAATTTTACAGCATGCATAGTGATAATGACAGTGTTCACAGCGAAAGCGAGTTTTACTGCCCTGAGGAAGAAGAAATAAAAGAAAACATTTCAGGAGAAAGCTAAAAACCTGGAACTGTTGCTAACGCTGAGCAAAAACATGGCTGAATCCTGAATGACTCCTATTTGTATAAATAGGGGACTACATAGGCAGCAAAATGTAGTTGTTTTCCTGCCATGGAAGTGCACTTGTATACCGAGGAGGAAGCCATTTGCATTACAGCCGTGAATGAGGATTCAAAATGGCGGCTCACCTTGGCTTTCTCTTTCGGGCGCTCTCGTTTTCTGTTAGAATTTGGTAAAGAAAAAAATAAATATATTATTTACCAGCTTAAGGTCGGTCCGTATGGTGAAATACCGTGACCTCAGCCCTGAATACTGACCTTGGCCCAGAGGGCCTCGCTCAGTACTTTCAAGACCTCGGTCACGGTATTTCACCATACGGACCTCCCAGCTGGTAAATAACATATATTTATTTTTTCGCAGTGCGGTTTCCATCAAATCCTGCGCTCTGATTGGCTGGTGAGCGGGTCCGTATCCTATGGTACCAACCCCAGTTACGGACCCCAGTTACGGACCTCTGGCGACTCGCTCGTTCACAACAACAACAAACATAGTCGCAATTTTTGTCAACATTTATATTTTTTATAAGATTTATTTATAAGATTTTTTATCAAAAATCTTGTAAATTTTTGCCAGCATTTCTGAGCATAATAGCATTAATTTTACATCATGGATAGCGATAACAACAGTGTTCACAGCGAAAGCGAGTTTTACTACCCTGAGGAAGAAGAAATAAAAGAAAACATTTCAGGCGAAAGCTAAAAACCTCTAACTGTTGCTAACGCCGAGCAAAAACATGGCTGAATCCTGAATGACTCCTATTTGTATAAATAGGGGACTACATAGGCAGCAAAATGTAGTTGTTTTCCTGCCATGGAAGTGCACTTGTATACCGAGGAGGAAGCAATTTGCATTACAGCCGTGAATGAGGATTCAAAATGGCGGCTCGGCTCGGTTTTCCCTTTCGGGTGCTCTCGTTTTCCGTTAGAATTTGGTAAAGAAAAAATAAATATATTATTTACCAGCTTAAGGTCGGTCCGTATGGTGAAATACCGTGAACTCGGCCTTGAATACTGACCTCGGCCCAGAGGGCCTCGCTCAGTACTTTCAAGACCTCGGTCACGGTATTTCACCATACAGACCTCCCAGCTGGTAAATAACATATATTTATTTTTTTTGCAGTGCGGTTTCCATCAAATCCTGCACTCTGATTGGCTGGTGAGAGGGTCCGTATCCTATGGTACCAAACCCAGTTACGGACCCCGGTTACGGACCTCTGGCGACTCGCTCGTTCACAACAACAACAACAAACATAGTCGCAATTTTTGTCAACATTTATCTTTTTTATAAGATTTATTTATAAGATTTTTTATCAAAAATCTTGTAAATTTTTGCCAGCATTTCTCAGCATAATAGCATTAATTTTACATCATGGATAGCGATAACGACAGTGTTCACAGCGAAAGTGAGTTTTACAACCCTGAGGAAGAAGAAATAAAAGAAAACATTTCAGGAGAAAGCTAAAAACCTCTAACTGTTGCTAACGCCGAGCAAAAACATGGCTGAATCCTGAATGACTCCTATTTGTATAAATAGGGGACTACATAGGCGGCAAAATGTTGTTTTTTTTCCTGCCATGGAAGTGCACTTGTATACCGAGGAGGAAGCAGTTTGCATTACAGCCATGAATCTCATCTCATCTCATTATCTCTAGCCGCTTTATCCTTCTACAGGGTCGCAGGCAAGCTGGAGCCTATCCCAGTTGACTACGGGCGAAAGGCGGGGTACACCCTGGACAAGTCGCCAGGTCATCACAGGGCTGACACATAGACACAGACAACCATTCACACTCACGGTCAATTTAGAGTCACCAGTTAACTTAACCTGCATGTCTTTGGACTGTGGGGGAAACCGGAGCACCCGGAGGAAACCCACGCGGACACGGGGAGAACATGCAAACTCCGCACAGAAAGGCCCTCGCCGGCCCCGGGGCTCGAACCCAGGACCTTCTTGCTGTGAGGCGACAGCGCTAACCACTACACCACCGTGCCGCCACAGCCATGAATGAGGATTCAAAATGGTGGCTCGTCTCAGTTTTCCCTTTCGGGCGCTCTCGTTTTCTGTTCGAATTTGGTAAAGAAAAAATAAATATATTATTTACCAGCTTAAGGTCGGTCCGTATGGTGAAATACCGTGACCTCGGCCTTGAATACTGACCTCGGCCCAGAGGGCCTCAGTCAGTACTTTCAAGACCTTGGTCACAGTATTTCACCATACAGACCTCCCAGCTGGTAAATAACATATATTTATTTTTTTTGCAGTGCGGTTTCCATCAAATCCTGCACTCTGATTGGCTGGTGAGAGGGTCCGTATCCTATGGTACCAAACCCAGTTACGGACCCCGGTTACGGACCTCTGGCGACTCGCTCGTTCACAACAACAACAACAAACATAGTCGCAATTTTTGTCAACATTTATCTTTTTTATAAGATTTATTTATAAGATTTTTTATCAAAAATCTTGTAAATTTTTGCCAGCATTTCTCAGCATAATAGCATTAATTTTACATCATGGATAGCGATAACGACAGTGTTCACAGCGAAAGTGAGTTTTACAACCCTGAGGAAGAAGAAATAAAAGAAAACATTTCAGGAGAAAGCTAAAAACCTCTAACTGTTGCTAACGCCGAGCAAAAACATGGCTGAATCCTGAATGACTCCTATTTGTATAAATAGGGGACTACATAGGCGGCAAAATGTTGTTTTTTTTCCTGCCATGGAAGTGCACTTGTATACCGAGGAGGAAGCAGTTTGCATTACAGCCATGAATCTCATCTCATCTCATTATCTCTAGCCGCTTTATCCTTCTACAGGGTCGCAGGCAAGCTGGAGCCTATCCCAGTTGACTACGGGCGAAAGGCGGGGTACACCCTGGACAAGTCGCCAGGTCATCACAGGGCTGACACATAGACACAGACAACCATTCACACTCACGGTCAATTTAGAGTCACCAGTTAACTTAACCTGCATGTCTTTGGACTGTGGGGGAAACCGGAGCACCCGGAGGAAACCCACGCGGACACGGGGAGAACATGCAAACTCCGCACAGAAAGGCCCTCGCCGGCCCCGGGGCTCGAACCCAGGACCTTCTTGCTGTGAGGCGACAGCGCTAACCACTACACCACCGTGCCGCCACAGCCATGAATGAGGATTCAAAATGGTGGCTCGTCTCAGTTTTCCCTTTCGGGCGCTCTCGTTTTCTGTTCGAATTTGGTAAAGAAAAAATAAATATATTATTTACCAGCTTAAGGTCGGTCCGTATGGTGAAATACCGTGACCTCGGCCTTGAATACTGACCTCGGCCCAGAGGGCCTCAGTCAGTACTTTCAAGACCTTGGTCACAGTATTTCACCATACGGACCTCCCAGCTTGTAAATAACATGTATATATTTTTTTCTATTGGAGTTAGGCAATAAAATAACAAAATACAAGATAGATAGATAGACATTTACTTGACATAAAGTAATAGATCTGCTGTATGGATGTTCTCAAGCTTTTCCTGATCTTCCAGCTTCTTTGCTCCCCACACAGAAGGCCATAATGTATGAAGAAAATGGCATGTCTCACTTGACGTTGTCTAACTTGACATTGTTGTTTATCTAGACTGATACGAGACACTTAAAAGCATTTGAAAGCATCTCAAGCACTATCATCAGTCACATATCAGTTGTCATCAGAAAGACATTAACAGCGCAAATTGTCGATATAGGAGCGAGCTTTTAAAAGGCGTGCTGCAACCTCACACCCTGTAATGTTATTTCTTCACACAGAGACATGTAATCGCAGCCCTTTTTTAGAGACAGGAGTTCAGATCAATTGTTAATACTTACTGCATATCTCAATTTTACAAGAAAAAAAAAGACAATTACTTCACAAAGTTATCAGCTGCGGCAGTGCCTAACTTGCTGCAAGGAGTGTGTGAGTGTGTGGCTTTGCATTTCTCTCTTTGTTTTGGTATCCTCTTCCCCTGATTAAGATTATAATTGTTTTTGCTAATTTAAGTGCTATTGCTGAGTTCAGACTTAGCCCTGCGATAGATTGGCGAGCTATCAGCTGGGATTGGCTCCAGCTTACCCTAACCCACACTGGATAAGCTGTGTAGATAATGGATGGATGGATGGATGGAGTTCCAAACCACCAGCAGGTGATATTAAAAGAAACTACATAGAATGCATTTTGTGTCTTGGTCAAGGTTTTTGGTCACCAGCAGCTTCCCAGCTTTATTGTGCCTTGACACAGACCTTATTCACCTCTTACAAAAGATATTCCCTCAGTGTTTTGATGATGGTGATAAAGACATAAAATGTTCCACTGGTGTTCAGTTGAGTAAGTGAGAAGGCCACAGTGGATGATTTACACCATTTTCTTCCTCATCAATAGAGTCAGTAAGCGCTTGTGCACTGTAGATGGGGCGGAGTCATCCTGGAAGAGACCACTCCCAACAGGAGAGAAATCATGTGATTACAGTTTCGGATTGTAGTTAATTCTCGGTGTCCATGATGCTCTAGAAGTATCTCCAACCTTGATAGACAGAACAGGACATGGTTCAGTGTTATTCTTTTTTGGCTTTTGTTGGGGTGCCAATAAGGCGGCACGGTGGTGTAGTGGTTAGCACTGTCACCTCACAACAAGAAGGTTCTGGGTTCAAGCCCAGTGGCCAACGGGGGCCTTTCTGTGTGGAGTTTGCATGTTCTCCCCGTGTCCGCGTGGGTTTCCTCCGGGTGCTCCGGTTTCCCCCACAGTCCAAAGACATGCAGGTTAGGTTAACTGGTGACTCTAAATTGACCGTAGGTGTGAATGTGAGTGTGAATGGTTGTCTGTGTCTATGTGTCAGCCCTGTGATGACCTGGCGACTTGTCCAGGGTGTACCCCGCCTTTCACCCGTAGTCAGCTGAGATAGGCTCCAGCTTGCCTGCGACCCTGCACAGGATAAGCAGCTACGGATAATGGATGGGGTGCCGAAGAAACAGGTTTTGTTTTTTGATACACATTATACACCATGTGTGTCCGCTTATTGTAGTGACTGGAAGAATGCTGATGACGGCGCCCCAAAGAGATAACCAGTGTGTGCTTCCATGTCTTTAAGGGATCTCAAATGAACAAGGCATATGAGTGTGATTGTGACTAATGTTGACTTGGTAATTGCACTCATGGGTTTTTTACAAAATGCTTTAGGCCAGCCTGTCTGTATAAACAAGCATCCCACCAGCACTAAGCAATATTGCTTCCAAAAAAAAGTGACGGATGAAAAGAAAAGCAACATAAAACATATCTTGTAGCAGCATCTGGGAGTTATAATGTTGAGTGCCAGTCTGACCTCTCGCTGTGTCATACACGCTCCTGAGAGCACACAGAAAAGCTGCTTATTTCCACACGGTCATTACAGGGCGACAGAGCTTAGTTATACATGACGTGATATTAATTATTGTTGGTAAACAATGGCAGTTATAGAGATGATTGCATGCAATCTGCTTCACCCGTTTGGCGTCCGCTATTCTCACAAGCGATTAAGAGCCAGGACAGATGTTCAAGATGAGTTCATTGGCATGTTTAATTAATTGCACTTGAGATAATTATTCAATCATTGCTTTGATTACTTTTAGCCGCTTCCCAGATTACGCACTAAACTGCTGCTTGCTGTCAGTAGGATGGAAAATGGAATTCAGTATTTGCAGTCGGATATTAAATGTGTAGTAGGACTGGCAATGACTCCTAATCAGGTTGAACTTCACTTGATTTTAAAGACCCACTGACACAACTTTTTACACCACGTAATATGTGTATTTATTGTTTTATTGCTGTATTGTGAAATAAAATATCTAAAACTCAACTTGAATAAAGGGTCGTCTTTGTAGAAAATCAAGAATTTCAGAGCCGATTTTGTGTTTTTTGCGCCGGCTTCTACAAGCGCCATGAGCCATTTGCCCGTTTTTGCCGCTAGGGCGAGTGACGTCACATCAGTGTATGTCGTTCTGGATTGCATGAAAACAAAACATGAAGCAGGGAAGCTATCGAGATTGTCTGCCCTCACGTCTATTAAAGATTCTGTTTCAACAGCATAATGTCTTAAACATATGGTCCTGGTCACGTCACACTATTGGTCCCACTCCAAAAAACATCATGTCTAAGCTCCTGTTAGATCATGTTAGATACAGTAGCTACCAGAAGTTTAGGTCATATTTATGCAGAAATATCAAAAACTCTAAAGGGTTCACAAACTTTCAAAACATGCCGGATGACATCTTATATCTATCACTCCACACATATATCATGTATATTATCCTAACTAAATATATGAAACAAGGTATTGGCCTTTCAGTTGTTGTACATTACTGGTATTAGCTGCTTTGGCCTATTGATAAGTAATATGCAATGGTATAAGACGCATTTGTGACGTTACAACAAATTTTAAACAACATACATGTATTGAATAACAACACATAGCCACGTACCCTGGCTCGTTCTCTTTTGGCAAAGGCACCACCGGACTTTCGCTTTTTGACCGCCCCTTCGGGGGGTCTGCTGTCATCTGTTTCTCTTTTGACAGATTGATTCGGCCCGGGCCTGTCAAACAACGTCGGCACAGCTGACTCCTCCGACACCAGTGGATAAGTTGGATCAAACGTTCTTCGAGTTCTGGACGACAAAGTGAAACAGTGCTCCTCGAAATGTGCTGAACAGAGACGTGACCATTTTGTTGACTTCCAGTTCGCACGTGTTTTGGAAACGTTTCTTTCCCACTCTTTTGCTATTTCAGGGTGTTTTTTCCAAGGAAAGGAATGGAGTTTCACTCCTTCCGACGTGGTGTTAGAACACCCGTAAGCCACACATATAATCCCTTTTCGGTTAGACGCCATTTAACTTTTTCACGCAAGGAAATCACAACAAAACCACAGCTCAATATCACAAGACTTGTGAGAACTGAACCAACATAGTGACTTGTAAACAAAAAGGACACACTGATGTGACGTCACTTCCGGCATCTCTGAATGAGCCCAGTTCATATCCAGGTCAATCTCCCTGCGCGAAATTTAAAATTACTTCTGATGTTTAAAACGGACAGTTAAACCAAGAATTAAAACCAGAATTTATCTTTGGAGTCATATATTGTTTGTTTAAAAATTAATACGAAATGACTGTCAGTGGGTCTTTAAAGTATGATTGGGGTATTTTCGGAGCAGGAGGACTTGCTGTTTGAGATCTCACTGCAAAATTATCTGTATTAGTGTAATGGTAATATGCCTATGTACACTAAATATTACAGTAGTTATGGAACGTTACAGGAATGTTATGGGATGGTTATAGTACTGTTAGTGGATCAGCAGAATCAAAGCTGATTAAAGTGAAGTACAATATAATGGTTTAACATTAGTATTGTAGTGTATTGACCTTCAGGAAGTGAAAAAAATGCAAAATTATAGTACAACCCCGATTCCAAAAAATATATTATTGTATATTTTATATATATTAATTATATTATTGTATATTATTATTATTATTATTATTATTATTATTATTGTTGTTGTTGTAAATTATTGCATTTCATTTTTATTTACAATTTGTACTTTGTCCCAACTTTTTTGGAATCGGGGTTGTAAAAAAATTAGTAATCTTACAGAAGACACTTTATTTAGGAGGATGAGACAAGAACATCTGTAAACTCTTGAAGCGTTTTGTTTTCCTTTTGCTTTTTATGAGCTTCATCAGTGCATGTCTTTTCCTGACATTCTCATAAGTGTCAGTCAACAGTTATAAACATCACTCATGACATTATTATTGCCTATATATATATATATATATAGAGAGAGAGAGAGAGAGAGAGAGAGAAAATATGGGGTTTACATTATCAAGTCAGTCCAAAAACATCAAATTCAATGTTACAGAAAAATGTTTGATGCCAGTGAAGAAAGCAGCCTATTATGTAAGAAACTACTTTTTTATATATATATATATATATATATATATATAATGGGGCGGCACGGTGGTGTAGTGGTTAGCGCTGTCGCCTCACAGCAAGAAGGTCCTGGGTTCGAACCCCGGGTCCGGCGAGGGCCTTTCTGTGTGGAGTTTGCATGTTCTCCCCGTGTCCGCGTGGGTTTCCTCCGGGTGCTCCGGTTTCCCCCACAGTCCAAAGACATGCAGGTTAGGTTAACTGGCGACTCTAAATTGAGCGTAGGTGTGAGTGTGAGTGTGAATGGTTGTCTGTGTCTATGTGTCAGCCCTGTGATGACCTGGCGACTTGTCCAGGGTGTACCCCGCCTTTCGCCCGTAGTCAGCTGGGATAGGCTCCAGCTTGCCTGCGACCCTGTAGAAGGATAAAGCGGCTAGAGATAATGAGATGAGATATATATAATGTGTGTGTGTGTTTGTGTGTGTATTATATTGACACAAGTGTTTTACTGGGAAATACGCCACTCGTATTTTTCATACGAGCTACATCTGGGACATGGAGAACCAAAACCGTGACATAAATCTCTATGTGTCACTTGTGAGGAAATTGATGAATTGTTTTGAAAAATTGGGGTACTTATTGTTTGTGAATGTGTCTATATAATCAAAAGAAAATCACATGTTGGTTTGAAGATATGAAATTTATCTTCTAATGTTGAAAAACTTGCATTTTTCATACGAAATACAGCGTGGCTCTGAGCGACATATTTAAATAATATTGGCTGGCTTTTTTCATGGTATATCAGATATATTTAATTCAGCTAGCATGATACTGAACAAGTCAAAGACAAGTAGCTGAATGGAATATATCTGATATACCATGAAAAAAGCCAGCCAATATTATTATTATTATTATTATTATTATACATTCCTTTTGAGTGTTCAATGCGTCTTTCTCTTTCTAAATTCTCTCAAAATCTTCCTTATTTAACGAAGCAAACCAGGCGGTCATGTTTGTGTACAAATTGTCATAGTCACTTATGAGCACAGAAGTTTTACGTTTCCAATGTGTAACGTCATGTTGTCTTGACAACCATGCAATATCGTGAACCATACTCAACACTCATTCTCCATTGGGTAGAGTGACGTAATACACGTAAGATAAGCGACATGCTAACAATATTGCATGCTGTCAAACCAAATGAATGAAACCCGCTTGAAGGGAAGAGAATATATGTTTTTTATTTAATTGAAAAAGTGTCCTGTATGTATAATAATTCCTGATATTTCACCTCGATGATCTCACTCCCAGTGTTTTCCCATTGACTAGATGTGCGTTGTTAAAATGGCAAACCAGTTCAAAGTTAAAATTCTTTTGATTAACTTGTGTATTTTTTGTGGACGTGTCCATAGAATATAAAGAACATTACACAGTGGTGCAAAGATATGAAGTTTATCTTCTCATGTTGAAAATATTTTCACTCGTTCACTTTACTCACTTGTGATATATACATTCACCACTCGAAGGAAACTTCATTCATATCTTTACGCAACTGTGTAATATCCTCTCTCTTTCTTATCTCATCTCATCTCATTATCTCTAGCCGCTTTATCCTTCTACAGGGTCGCAGGCAAGCTGGAGCCTATCCCAGCTGACTACGGGCGAAAGGCGGGGTACACCCTGGACAAGTCGCCAGGTCATCACAGGGCTGACACATAGACAACCATTCACACTCACATTCACACCTACGGTCAATTTAGAGTCACCAGTTAACCTAACCTGCATGTCTTTGGACTGTGGGGGAAACCGGAGCACCCGGAGGAAACCCACGCGGACACGGGGAGAACATGCAAACTCCACACAGAAAGGCCCTCGCCGGCCCCGGGGCTCGAACCCAGGACCTTCTTGCTGTGAGGCGACAGCGCTAACCACTACACCACCGTGCCGCCATATATATATATATATATATATATATATATATATATATATAAGAGAGGAACACACACACACACACATACATACATACATACATTTTATATATATATATATATATATATATATATATATATATATACGGTATATATACACACAACCCCGATTCCAAAAATTGTAAATAAAAATGGAATGCAATAATTTACAATTCTCAAAAACTGATATTATATTCACAATAGAACATAGACAACATATCAAATGTTGAAAGTGAGACATTTTGAAATTTCATGCCAAATATTGGCTCATTTGAAATTTCATGACAGCAACACATCTCAAAAAAGTTGGGACAGGGGCAATAAGAGGCTGGAAAAGTTAAAGGTACAAAAAAGGAACAGCTGGAGGACCAAATTGCAACTCATTAGGTCAATTGGCAATAGGTCATTAACATGACTGGGTATAAAAAGAGCATCTTGGAGTGGCAGCGGCTCTCAGAAGTAAAGATGGGAAGAGGATCACCAATCCCCCTAATTCTGCGCCAACAAATAGTGGAGCAATATCAGAAAGGAGTTCGACAGTGTAAAATTGCAAAGAGTTTGAACATATCATCATCTACAGTGCATAATATCATCAAAAGATTCAGAGAATCTGGAAGAATCTCTGTGCCTAAGGGTCAAGGCCGGAAAACCATACTGGGTGCCCGTGATCTTCGGGCCCTTAGACGGCACTGCATCACATACAGGCATGCTTCTGTATTGGAAATCACAAAATGGGCTCAGGAATATTTCCAGAGAACATTATCTGTGAACACAATTCACCGTGCCATCCGCCGTTGCCAGCTAAAACTCTATAGTTCAAAGAAGAAGCCGTATCTAAACATGATCCAGAAGCGCAGATGTCTTCTCTGGGCCACGGCTCATTTAAAATGGACTGTGACAAAGTGGAAAACTGTTCTGTGATCAGACGAATCAAAAGTCGAAGTTCTTTATGGAAATCAGGGACGCCGTGTCATTCGGACTAAAGAGGAGAAGGACGACCCAAGTTGTTATCAGCGCTCAGTTCAGAAGCCTGCATCTCTGATGGTATGGGGTTGCATTAGTGCGTGTGGCATGGGCAGCTTGCACATCTGGAAAGACACCATCGATGCTGAAAGGTATATCCAGGTTCTAGAGCAACATATGCTCCCATCCGGACGACGTCTCTTTCAGGGAAGACCTTGCATTTTCCAACATGACAATGCCAAACCACATACTGCATCAATTACAGCATCATGGCTGCGTAGAAGAAGGGTCCGGGTACTGAACTGATATTCCCCCCCCAATCTGTCCCTCTGAGTTGCATGTTGATCCTGGGATTGAGATGCTGGCCTCGTCTGCCCCTCGGACCTGCTTGATCCATCCTGGTGCCCTGTGTCTGGTCGGAGTTTTATCGCACCGCTCCTGTGAAGGACGGCCCCATGAGGACAGTTGAGGGTTATACCTGTTAAAACTGTTAATATTATAGTCAGGCTGTCTGTTGTTGCCCAAATGAGGATGGGTTTCCTTTTGAGTCTGGTTCCTCTCGAGGTTTCTTCCTCATGTCGTCTGAGGCAGTTTTTCCTTGCCACCGTCGCCACAGGCTTGCTCATTGGGGATAGATTAGGGATAAAATTAGCTCATGTTTTAAGTCGTTCAGATTCTGTAAAGCTGCTTTGCGACAATGTTTATTGTTAAAAGCGCTGTACAAATAAACTTGATTTGATTTGATTTGATTTGATTTGAACTGGCCAGCCTGCAGTCCAGATCTTTCACCCATAGAAAACATTTGGCGCATCATAAAACGGAAGATACGACAAAAAAGACCTAAGACAGTTGAGCAACTAGAATCCTACATTAGACAAGAATGGGTTAACATTCCTATCCCTAAACTTGAGCAACTTGTCTCCTCAGTCCCCAGACGTTTACAGACTGTTGTAAAGAGAAAAGGGGATGTCTCACAGTGGTAAACATGGCCTTGTCCCAACTTTTTTTGAGATTTGTTGTCATGAAATTTAAAAATCACCTAATTTTTCTCTTTAAATGATACATTTTCTCAGTTTAAACATTTGATATGTCATCTATGTTCTATTCTGATTAAAATATGGAATTTTGAAGCTTCCACATCATTGCATTTCGTTTTTATTTACAATTTGTACTTTGTCCCAACTTTTTTGGAATCAGGGTTTTGTGTGTGTGTGTATATATATATATATATATATATATGTATGTATGTATGTATGTATGTATGTATGTATGTGTGTGTGTGTGTGTGTGTGTGTGTGTGAGAAGTGGTACTTGAAAGTTTGAGAAGCCTTTTGAAGTTTCTGCATAAATATGACCTAAAACATCATCAGATTTTCACACAAGTCCTAAAAGCAAGAGAACCCAATTAAACCAACGTGACAAAAATAACAGACTTCATCATTTATTTACTGAGAAAATATGATCCAATATTACATATCTGTGAGTGGCTAAGCTCTGTGAAGCTCAAGGATTAGCAGTTAATTTGAAAGTGACATTAGTGTCAGGTGTTTTCAATCAATGGGGTGACCATCAGGTGTGAGTGTTTGCCCTGCTTTATTTAACGGACACGAGTCTCTCAAAGTCCGAACTTCACAATACATATTTGTGGAATTGTATCATTGTACCTACAAAGGAGATTTCTAAGGACCTCAGAAAAAGAGTTGTTGATGCTCATCAAGCTGGAAAAGGTAACAAAACATCTCTAAAGAGTTTGGATAATAAACAGTCAGACAGATTGTGTACAAATGGAGGAAATTCAAGACCTTTGTTACCCTCTCCAGGATTGGTCTACCAAGAAAGATTGTGGGATAGTCTGCAAGGTCACAAAGGAACCCAGGGTCCACCATCATGAGAACACTCATTCGTGCAAATGGCAGGGTGCCAAGGAGGAAGCTACTGCTCTCCAAAAAGAACATTGCTGCCTGACTACAGTTTGCTAAAGATCATGTGGACAAGCCAGAAGGTTATTGGGAAAAAAAAACGTTTTGTGGATGGATGAAACCAAAATAAAACCTAATACAAGCATTATTTTTGGAGAAAAGAAACCATTGCATTCCAGCATCAGAACCTTATCCCATCTGCGAAACATGGTGGTGGTAGTATCATGGTTTGTGACTGCTTTGTTGTATCTGGGCCAGGACAGCTTGCCATCATTGATGGAACAATGAATTCTGAATTATTCCAGTGAATTCTAAAGGAAAATGTCAGGACATCTGTCCATGAACTGAATCTCAAGAGAAAGTGGGTCATGCAGCAAGACAATGACCCTAAGCACACAAGTCTTTCTACAAAAGAATGGATAAAGAATGAAGAATAAAGTTAATGTTTTTGGATGACCAAATCAACGTCCTGACTTTAATCCAGTTGAAATGTTGTGCGAACAGTCCATTTGAGAAAACGTACCAACATCCCAGAGTTGAAGCTGTTTTATACAGGGGAATGGGATCATATTCCTCCAAGCTGATGTGCAGGATCTTCTGTTCAACAGTTACCAGAAACCTTGAACTGCAGTTATTGCTGCACAAAGGGGTCCCACCAGATACTGAAATCAAAAATTCACAGACTTTTGACACTCATAGATGTGTAATATTGGATCATTTTCCTTAATAAATAAATGATCAAGTATCATAGTTTTGTCTCATTTATTTAATTGAGTTCTCTTTTAGGATTTGTGTGAAATTCTGATGGTGTTTTCGGTCATAAACAGATAGATACAGTTTAGCAAAGTGTCTTTTTTATTAGGAAAACAAGCATGGCATCGCCTTACTGAAGCATGAGTCGTGCAAGTTGAAGATGACAGAATTTTTTTTAAATCCACCACAAAATAAATCAATTAAACTCGCTAAATTCACACACTAGACTGAGAGAGATAATCACTGTGCACATGCTGTGCACTAAAATGATGTTCTTCCTTTGGGGTCGAAGATGACCATGACTTCAATTTGGTGGGTGGCGGTTGTGAGTCCGGAGGGGACTGATGAGGACAAGCCGGGCTTTGAAAGTACGCCCACATGTCAACATTCCACGTACCAAGGTTGAGTACCTTCACTATCTTTTTGTTGTATTTCGACCGCTGAGTGGGATCCCCGCCAGCCGCGGCGTGCTGGCCAGGGTGAGGTGAAGTAGGCTATGTTTGGGGCACCTTTTCTAACCCCTTCCTCCATGGAGGCGAGCAGAGCAAATCCTAAACAGGGCTGCTCAGACACCCAGGGGACTGCCAAACTCTGCTGCTGCTTCATTCCAGCAGAGAGTGACCCTATGCCCTGAGCATCTGTGTGCAGGTTCCTGACTACAGCTTCCAGTGTTTCCACACCTGCTGCTTCGCCACTTGCCCTTCATCACAGGACTTGAATTTGAATTTGAAGTTATGGCTTGCGCGTGACTTGGCTTCGAGTGAGGGAGAGTTGCGCAACTGTCAGTCTCACTCTCTCATCCCCACCTAACTGGGTCCAGGGGCAAGACAGAATCAAGATGGCTGGAGCTAGGTCCGGATGCAGTGGATGGCCAACAATGTTCTACATGTTGCACTGTGCCCTGATCGCACTCCACAAGCACTTTGCTGGGTCCACCTTCCTGCCTGTTGAACCACCAGGTGGTGGTCTCCTCCGCAATCCTCCTCCAACCTCGTAAACCTGATCAGGGGGAGCGAGGGGCTGCTAGTGCTTGTTCAAGGCACCACCCCAGGCAAGTGGAAGGAAGGAGACGCCTTACTACTCCATTGCATGGCAGTCAAGGAAAATACTGAATTGTGACATCAGCATTCCGAATCACACGGTTCTTTGACATCACACAGTTTTCCAAATGGCTTCCACTGCAGTTAAACTACAATATACAGTATTTACCCTGTACCAAACAAGGGTACTTATGCTGGCACTTATGTAACTTTATGTGTTCCAGGCTCCAGGAAATACTTTTATATCCTCCATCATGTGTCGTGACTGCTGTGTATGCTAGCAGGCGCTGTTTTGACAACAAAGTTCAAGGTGTGTGGCTTGCGCTATGCTATAGATTTAATTTCAGGGATCTTCGGCCTCTGTGGTTAAATACAGTGATGAGTTCAGATCTAAATCGTCATGAGAGACGGATTCAATTAGCAGTTCTTTGGATGCTCAGGGACACCGCCATCTCACACCCAATCATTAATCTGTCCTGTCTTCCTCTCAATCTTCCCCTGTATTCCTCTCAACCCATCCTGTCTTCCTCTCCATCTGTTTCTCTCTCCTCTGTGCAATCGCTCAACCTTCTCCTTGGTCCATCTGGTCCATCCCTTCATTCCTTCATTCTCGTCTCCTGTCCTTGACAGACTTTTGAAAAATAGCTTGAAAGTGTAGGATTTTTTTTTTGTTAAACTCCATTATCTGGGTGTGTCGCTGTTCTCATATGCGCCCATCTAAGTGAATGTTATTAACGATTAGCATAAACTTCATTACACTTTTAAAATGCAGTCTGAGCTAAAGAAAAGGCTAGGAAAAGGTTCTCCTGATGCTCATCTCAGCTAGTCCTGCTTTCATTTGGTAAATACTTGACATGTCTCATTAAAATGAGAAATGGTTTGTACCTCTTCTCCCTTTTTTTTTTTGTGTGGTGTGTGTGTGTGTCAGTGTCCCGCAGCTTTCTGAGCTCTGCTCTTTGACTGTGAGCTAATACTAAAAGCTAAAACATCTGAAAGAGCTGAGGCAAGCAGGTATAGCTGACAAGGCTAGCACTCTCTCTCTCTCTCTCTCTCTCTCTCTCTCTCTCTAAGTTAACACATACACACAGAAGCCTTTGACTCAAGTTATTAAACCTAGCACAGATGCCAGCTCTCAGTGCATTCGCCATTTCTCTCCAGGGGACAAAGAGCAGCATTCGCGATCAACTAAATAGCTTCACATTATTATTCAGGACGCTATAATTATCTTCCAAAGTGACAGCATGCTCAGGCCTCATATTCATCTCACCAGTTATGAGTAGTGCTTATTAAATGGAATTATGGTTTATAATGGCTTGGTCAATAGGGGTGATTCAGCCCATACATCACTGTCAGCATCTGAGCTTTAGGCAAAACTGCACTGTACGATAAAACAAGCTGTGCACATTCCAACTCGTGCGCCAGCATTTGTATTTTGTATGCGCTGTAAACTCAAAAAGCACTCTGTTATATTGGAAGTGAGCTCCCATTATTGACAAGTGTACCTGATTGTGTTTTCACACACCTCTTCGGAACACTAAATCAGACTGACGATGATAATTCAACACTAGCCTTGGCTCTTTTTTCTTTATTGCTGAGGGAAAAAAAACAAAAAAAAACTTGTGTGCGGTTTACTGCAGTTTAGAGAACCAGTTGTCCAGGACCTGAACCTGTTCCAGCAGCTCCTGCAGAAAGCACAACTATACTTCACTTTCACAATGTGTACATTCATGCAAGAAACTGATCCTGAAACATATAAATAGTAGTCGCTTGGGTATTTTATGTACTCGTACATCTGGAGGATTAAATGCAACATCCACTAGATGGCACATGAGAGCCAAACCATGTCTGTTCACCTGGTTTCCAAGTCGATGTGTAATTTTAGCGCTTGCATGCACACTGATGTTACACATGCTTCGCTTTAAAATCGGCTGTTGGCATGATTGTTGTCACTGGGCTGTGTCTCAAATCAACTTTGAACTTACATTTAAAAATATTTATTAACAGAGAAGAGCAGTCCAGAAAACAAGTTAGTACAACCCCAATTCCAAAAAAGTTGGGACAAAGTACAAATTGTAAATAAAAACGGAATGCAATGATGTGGAAGTTTCAAAATTCCATATTTTATTCAAAATAGAACATAGATGACATACCAAATGTTTAAACTGAGAAAATGTATCATTTAAAGAGAAAAATTAGGTGATTTTTAAATTTCATGACAGCAACACATCTCAAAAAAGTTGGGACAAGGCCATGTTTACCACTGTGAGACATCCCCTTTTCTCTTTACAACAGTCTGTAAACGTCTGGGGACTGAGGAGACAAGTTGCTCAAGTTTAGGGATAGGAATGTTAACCCATTCTTGTCTAATGTAGGATTCTAGTTGCTCAACTGTCTTAGGTCTTTTTTGTCGTATCTTCGATTTTATGATGCGCCAAATGTTTTCTATGGGTGAAAGATCTGGACTGCAGGCTGGCCAGTTCAGTACCCGGACCCTTCTTCTACGCAGCCATGATGCTGTAATTGATGCAGTATGTGGTTTGGCATTGTCATGTTGGAAAATGCAAGGTCTTCCCTGAAAGAGACGTCGTCTGGATGGGAGCATATGCTGCTCTAGAACCTGGATATACCTTTCAGCATTGATGGTGTCTTTCCAGATGTGTAAGCTGCCCATGCCACACGCACTAATGCAACCCCATACCATCAGAGATGCAGGCTTCTGAACTGAGCGCTGATAACAACTTGGGTCGTCCTTCTCCTCTTTAGTCCGAATGACACGGCGTCCCTGATTTCCATAAAGAACTTCAAATTTTGATTCGTCTGACCACAGAACAGTTTTCCACTTTGCCACAGTCCATTTTAAATGAGCCTCGGCCCAGAGAAGACGTCTGCGCTTCTGGATCATGTTTAGATACGGCTTCTTCTTTGAACTATAGAGTTTTAGCTGGCAACGGCGGATGGCACGGTGAATTGTGTTCGCAGATAATGTTCTCTGGAAATATTCCTGAGCCCATTTTGTGATTTCCAATACAGAAGCATGCCTGTATGTGATGCAGTACCATCTAAGGGCCCGAAGATCACGGGCACCCAGTATGGTTTTCCAGCCTTGACCCTTACGCACAGAGATTCTTCCAGATTCTCTGAATCTTTTGATGATATTATGCACTGTAGATGATGATATGTTCAAACTCTTTGCAATTTTACACTGTTGAACTCCTTTCTGATATTGCTCCACTATTTGTTGGCGCAGAATTAGGGAGATTGGTGATCCTCTTCCCATCTTTACTTCTGAGAGCCGCTGCCACTCCAAGATGCTCTTTTTATACCCAGTCATGTTAATGACCTATTGCCAGTTGACCTAATGAGTTGCAATTTGGTCCTCCAGCTGTTCCTTTTTTGTACCTTTAACTTTTCCAGCCTCTTATTGCCCCTGTCCCAACTTATTTGAGATGTGTTGCTGTCATGAAATTTCAAATGAGCCAATATTTGGCACGGAATTTCAAAATGTCTCACTTTCGACATTATATGTTGTCTATGTTCTATTGTGAATACAATATCAGTTTGAGATTTGTAAATTATTGCATTCCGTTTTTATTTACAATTTGCACTTTGTCCCAACTTTTTTGGAATTGGGGTTGTACTTAATAACGGTTTAGAATAGCGTACGATTTGAGTTTGTTTATTCACTCGTGCACACTGGGTCACATGGTGCTCGACTGCCTCCTCTATTTTATTTACATTAGTATTGCAACACAAGGACACTACATTATGCGCACATGCCCACAAATGGCATACTTATTGGAGAAATAAGCCACAAATTCATTGGAAATATGAAATCATGGTTAAAAAAAATACATTTGCCCTGTCCACAAACTATGAACAGATGCAACTTGGGTCATTCCAGCTTTCTAAAAAGCAGCAGTCTATTTTCTGACACAGCCGTGGGATGAATGAAGCTTGTATAAAGGATAGAAAATATCCACAAGAGATTATGAGTTATTTTAAGCTATCGGGAGTTATTACAAGTGTAAAAAGTAATTATTCTGGTGAAAACGACTTTTCTTTCACAGAGCGCAGTCCGTAACGGTCATCTTGTTCAAATCGACCTTGCTGTAATGTAATTACTAAAACTGGTAATAGAAACAGACGTGTTATTATTGTTATGGAACTCCAGATATAGCTAAATAATAACGCGTGACTCAGATGCTTTCCAAGTTGCATTACTGAAGCAATTCTTGTTAAACTAATCCAGCTCGTGCGGCACTTTATACACTATAGCAACATACGGTTCAATAGCACGGCGTTATTGACTTAGGTGGCAGAAGCATTCAATAAATTGCACTCACAGGAACCCTGTATCCTGAAACTCCGAGAATTAAATGCACAGTACATTAGTTACATCACTCTTTTACGTTCATTGCATAGCTTTCATATAAGATCCATTGTAGTTCCTAAACTGTAATATGTATAGTGATTAACTGTCCATAACAGTCCATAAAATATGAACTGTACTTTTAATGCATGTAGGAGACTCAGAGAACTTTAGTCTGAAAGTAGAATAATTTACTTACGGTAAATTAAGGTGAATTAATTTCCAACACACAGCCTGAAGTGTCACTTTGAATTACACATGAAAGTTCCTTATTATATAATTTTCTTTATTCAATAAACATTCATTTTTTCACTAAATAAATAAATACAGTTGTTTGTAAGTACAGCACAGCTTTACATACAAATTGTACAATTTAATTGCTTGGTTGTCAAGTTTCAAAATCAACACTTATCTCAGTCTTGCAAGAAAGAAGCTCATGTCAGACAAAATGCATCACCTGAACATCATCCAGCATCATTATTTGTTCCAAATTTGGAACAAAATCGTCAGCAAAACATGGAAAGCACCCAGTAGCTCCTATACGTGCACTGATCACTGATGCTTTGCTGATGTTTTGTGGTTGGTGGTTCAGGGCCATGGGTGAAGATTTGACCAGAATACTTCAACCCAACCCCTGGTTACCTCTGCCAGGAGGTTTAGACTTGGCCACAGACGACTTGATGAGCCCAGCACGCTTCCAAAAGAAATGTTTTGCAATGACCATCGGCCAACTGAGTCATAGGATTTGAACGCTGTAAAACGTGCTCTGAATTCCAGAAGGAAAAAGAAACAGAATGAAACAAAGCTATAGTGTCTTTGGAGAGATAGCTGCAGTGAAAGCCTCTGATAGATATGCCATTGGGAAACGCAGAGCTGCAGATACAGAACCTTGAGCTTCATGGATTCTCCAGGATGGCCTTCCATGGTTTTTGCTTCTGATTACATTATAAAGGACATAGACATGCGTAGGTACAAATACACTCACCCACGAAGACTTTATAATACTTCTGTTTACACTTATATTTGTGCAGGCCTTCTGTTTGAGACCTGTGGCTATACTAATTCTGTCTCACACAAGTACGTACCGTATGAACACACTAACACACACACACATACACACACATACGTATATATATAGTGGTGCTTGAAAGTTTGTGAACCTCTTAGAATTTTCTATATTTCTGCATAAATATGACCTAAAACATCATCAGATTTTCACACAAGTCCTAAAAGTAGATAAAGAGAAGCCAGTTAAACAAATGAGACAACAAATATTATACTTGGTCATTTATTTATTGAGGAAAATGATCCAATATTACATATCTGTGAGTGGCAAAAGCATGTGAACCTCTAGGATTAGCAGTTAATTTGAAGGTGAAATTAGAGGCAGGTGTTTTCAATCAATGGGATGACAATCAGGTGTGAGTGGGCACCCTGTTTTATTTAAAGAACAGGGATCTATCAAAGTCTGATCTTCACAACACACGTTTGTGGAAGTGTATCATGGCATGAACAAAGGAGATTTCTGAGGACTTCAGAAAAAGCGTTGTTGATGCTCATCAGGCTGGAAAAGGTTACAAAACCATCTCTAACGAGTTTGGACTCCACCAATCCACAGTCAGACAGATTGTGTACAAATGGAGGAAATTCAAGACCATTGTTACCCTCCCCAGGAGTGGTCGACCAACAAAGATCACTCCAAGAACAAGGCGTGTAATAGTCAATGAGGTCACAAAGGACCCCAGGGTAACTTCTAAGCAACTGAAGGCCTCTCTCACATTGGCTAATGTTAATGTTCATGAGTCCACCATCAGGAGAACACTGAACAACAATGTTGTGCATGGCAGGGTTGCAAGGAGAAAGCCACTGCTCTCCAAAAAGAACATTGCTGCTCGTCTGCAGTTTGCTAAAGATCATGTGGACAAGCCAGAAGGCTATTGGAAAAATGTTTTGTGGACGGATGAGACAAAAATAGAACTTTTTGGTTTAAATGAGAAGCGTTATGTTTGGAGAAAGGAAAACACTGCATTCCAGCATAAGAACCTTATCCCATCTGTGAAACACGGTGGTGGTAGTATCATGGTTTGGGCCTGTTTTGCTGCATCTGGACCAGGACGGCTTGCCATCATTGATGGAACAATGAATTCTGAATTATACCAGCGAATTCTCAAGGAAAATGTCAGGACATCTGTCCATGAACTGAATCTCAAGAGAAGGTGGGTCATGCAGCAAGACAACGACCCTAAGCACACAAGTCGTTCTACCAAAGAATGGTTAAAGAAGAATAAAGTTAATGTTTTGGAATAGCCAAGTCAAAGTCCTGACCTTAATCCAATCGAAATGTTGTGGAAGGACCTGAAGCGAGCAGTTCATGTGAGGAAACCCACCAACATCCCAGAGTTGAAGCTGTTCTGTATGGAGGAATGGGCTAAAATTCCTCCAAGCCGGTGTGCAGGACTGATCAACAGTTACCGGAAACGTTTAGTTGCAGTTATTGCTGCACAAGGGGGTCACACCAGATACTGAAAGCAAAGCTTCACATACTTTTGCCACTCACAGATATGTAATATTGGATCATTTTCCTCAATAAATAAATGACCAAGTATAATATTTTTGTCTCATTTGTTTAACCGGGTTCTCTTTATCTACTTTTAGGACTCGTGTGAAAAACTGATGATGTTTTCGGTCATATTTATGCAGAAATATAGAAAATTCTAAAGGGTTCACAAATTTTCAAGCACCACTGTGTGTTTTTATCTATCTATCTATCTATCTATCTATCTATCTATCTATCTATCTATATATATATATATATATATATATATATATATATATAATCTCATCTCATCTCATTATCTCTAGCCGCTTTATCCTTCTACAGGGTCGCAGGCAAGCTGGAGCCTATCCCAGCTGACTATGGGCGAAAGGCGGGGTACACCCTGGACAAGTCGCCAGGTCATCACAGGGAGATATATATATATATATATATATATATATATATATATATATATATAGTAACAGATATGTGCTGAGTTTAATGTTTGAGATGGTGCAGTGATGATCTTTAGTATAGAGAGTGAGGGTGGCTGGACTGAGTGAGCAAAGCTTTATCGGTGAGCTTTGAGTTGTTGATTAACATGAAAGCAAAGTGAAGAGCGAAGGGAACGGGAAGGGGGCGTGGCTCAGTGCTCAGTAACTGGAAGCTCAGTGCTCACAGTAGGGAAGTACTTTCTAGACTTGTGAATATGTTTGTGTTCGTACAATTCACAGCACCTTTCGCTCATTTTTTGAGCAGTTTGCAGCCTGCTTTTCTTTATACTGAAATGGACCCAGATCTGTTCTTTAGCATAAGAATGATGATCAGATCAGATGTTGATATGGGAGCGTTTACGAATAAACCAGTATGAGATCAGACCAGTTGTTAGATATGGTCCAGCTATTAGAGCTCACTATGACATTTATGTTACCAGCAGAGCCCTAATTAACATGTACAGTATATAAATTGTAATATTCAGATTGAATAGTTTTTTTTTAATGTTATCTTTTAACATTTTAAACACTATCACATCCCAAGCTTTAGACTTCTATATAACTTCAATCATCATCTCTGCAGTCACATTCTTATACCACGTACACAGCTCAAGTGCACTCTCCTCCTCCTCCTCCTCCTCCTCCTCCTTGTCCTTGTTTTTAGCTTCTTCTCGAATTTATTCCCTCAACTTTTTTCACAGAAGCCATTTTCCCCGAGCCGCCAGTGTCAACGCAATTATCCCAATTAGCACTAATTCAACATGGCTGGAGCCGTTTCACTAACGGAGCAGAATGAGAGCCCTAACGAGAACACTCATAAGAGGAGGGCCCACCGCCCGCCTCCTCCCCCCTCCGGGCACTCGGGAACTGTTCCCATGGAGACCGGCTTTCGGAAATGACACAGCGAGGGGAGGGGTTAGGTTAGGGGTGTAGCTCGAAAAAACGAGCAGCAAGATTACGACAGGCTGCAATCTGAAAGAAGTGAAAGAGTGATGTACTTCACGGTGGGTGGAGTCTCAGGTATTTTTGGCAGTAATCATAAGAGAACAATAGATATGATGGATGACGAACTTAAAACTGAGATGAGAAAAAAAAAGGAACTTTTTCAAAGAACAAAGTTTCACATGCCAAAATCCCAATCTGCTAGTGGAGCCAACAAACACACCATCGCTCCTAAAACTCTATTACCTTAAGCTTCTTAATCTTGATGTTCGGAGTGTTCAGACGGAGATCTTATTGGAGGGCAAAAGGATGACATGCAGTCTTTACACTTTTTAGCAGCAGAGCCATGGCGCTTTGGGGGATTTGACGATGTAATTTCCAGCAGAGGAGAGGGAGAGAGAGAGAGAGGGAGATGTTATCATTAATTCTATATTTGCACATTTTTGTGGTTTGATGATTACAATGTTACAGCCCAGCCAACTGTGTAATCTGCTGCACGCGTTCTAGGCGACGAGGCTGTGCTGAAATTCTCTAGAAAAAGGTCAGATGCACTATATACTTTATTGGCAGAGAAGAATAATGAATATCGGATCGGACCAGGACTAATCTTAAACTTTGGATCCGATCGAACTTTTAGGCCGTTTACTGTCTCGTTGACTGTGGAATGATCTCCTGATGCAAAATCAAAGGCCACATTAGATTAAATGATTTTAAGCACATACAGTGACGTTTTTGCTCTTCGCTGATGGATGGTCTGTTCCCCCCCCAGAGAGTTTCAGGATTTTGTGTGCACAGATGATTCGTTCGTCTTCTGTTCAGAGTTCTTTTCCTCTGTTTGCCCCCCTGCCCTTTCTCATTTCCCTTTCTGCTGCCTGACACATGCTGACAGAAAACAAATGGTTTGCTCACTCTCTCTCACCCTCTCTCTCACCCTCTCTCTCACCCTCTCTCTCACCGTCTCTCTCTCTCTCTCTGGTTCACTGCCTTGTAGCTGTCAGTGTTGTCAGCAGTCTGAATGCTGACCATCTCACCTGCAGAACCAGATACGGATATGACCACACATCTGGCAGACATCCCGCTACGCTTTTTTTTTCTTCTTTTTTTATCTTCAGGGCTGCATATGGATTGAGTGAAAGAGACACGTCCCACTGTTTTCTTTTCTTCTTCTGGGTCAGAATAACACTTTAGGGCTAATGAGCAACTTTTTTTGGGGGGGGGGGGATGCTGATGTGTTTTAGCCTGAGGTCGGCATGGAGATTATGTCTCAAATGGTGTCCTTTGTGTACTTTTAGTGCAAGTTCAGACTGAGCAGCATGTACAGTATTTATTAAAAGCTCGGATGATGTACGTAGTAGCCACTTTTTTCAGCGTGACGCTTTAGAAATTTTAAAATGACCGCTCTGTTGTCGAAACAAGTTTGGAGCAAGTTTGTTTTGGGTTTTTTAAATGGACATCTGTTTATGTGGAGGCTGTTATGGCTCATTATATTGATGTGAGATACCAGGCAGTGATCTGACATCTCATTTTAGTGTAAAATAAATCCACTTAGAAAAACGCAGGTGGGCATCATAAATGGTTCTTAAGCTTGTCTTTGCAAGGGAAGCCTGAAAGGGTTTTGCTTCAACACTGCAGCAGTATAGAGTACTTTTTGTTTGTTTGTTTGTTTGTTTGTTTGTTTTTCCCAACTCTTTCCAACCTGATTTGAAAAGCGAGAACCATTAACCATCCAAAGAACCTACTAGGAATACTTAGCATAGCTAAAACTAGCTTAAACTAGACTTTATGCTTTCTTTCTTTCTTTCTTTCTTTCTGCAACACCTTTCAAAAAAGTTGGGACGGGGTAACAAAAGACTGAAAAGGTTGTGTCATGCTTAAAAAAAAATTAAGAACAACTTTCCTCAGTGTAAAATCACAAAGAATTTGGGGATCATATTATCTGTGGTACACAACATCTTTAAAAGAGTCAGAGAATCTGGAGAAATCTATGTATGCAAGAGACAAGGCTGAAAACTGACATTGGATGCCTGTGATCTTCAGGCCCTCAGGCGACACTGCATTAAAAGCAGACATGTGCCTGTAGTGGAAATCACTGTATGGGCTCAGGAACACTTCAGAAAACCATCATCTGTGAAAACAGTTCATTACTGCATCCACAAATGCAAGTTAAAACCAGATATAAACAATATCCAGAAACACCGCCACCTTCTCTGGGCCCGAGCTCTTTTACGATGGACTGAAGTGAAGTGGAAAATTGTCCCGAGGTCTGACGAATCAAAAGTAGAAATTCTTTTTAGAAATTGTGGACACCATGTCCTCCAGGCTAAAGAGGAGAGGGTCCATCAGTTGTTATCAGTGCACAGTTCAAAAGCCAGCATCTGTGATGGTATGAGGGTGCATTAGTGCACATGACATGGGTAGCTTGTACATCTGGGAAGGCATCATTAATGCTGAATGATGTATACACATTTCAGAGCAATATGCTGCCATCCAGACAAAATCTTTTTCAGGGAAGGCCTTCCTTCTTTCAGCAAGACAATGCCAAACCGCTTTCTGCACATATTAAAACAGGCTTGCTCATTGGGGATAGATTAGGGATAAAATTAGCTCATCTTTTAAGTCGTTCAAATTCTGTAAAGCTGCTTTGCGACAATGTTTATTGTTAAAAGCGCTATACAAATAAACTTGATTTGATTTGATTTAAAACTGCATGGCTCCGTAGTAAAAGAGTCCGGGTGCTAAACTGGCCTGCCTGCAGTCCAGACCTGTCTCCCATTTAAAACATTTGGCGCATTATGAAGCACAAAATACAACAAAGGAGACCCTGAACTGTTGAGTAACTGAAATTGCATATCAGGCAAGAATGGGACAACATTTCTCTTTCAAAACTACAGCAACTGGTCTCCTCAGTTCCCAAATGTTAACAGAGTGTTGTTAAAAGTAGAGGTGATGCAACACAGTGCCCCCGTCCCAACTTTTTTTTGGAGTTGGGGTTATATCTGTCTCACAGTTCACACACCATTTTGTAATTAACAGTTTGCTTCCCTAATCCTTAATCTGTTTCAGGTTTCAGGGGAGAAAATGTTCCACTGACCTTCACAACTGCAGCCTCAAGGTAAATTGCATCTCAATCTTCATCTTCCTTTTTCCCGCTCTTAGATAGCATTGGCTTAAACATGTGGTGTCAGTACGGATTATTTGTCTATGTTCGTCCTGGTTGATACGTCAGGAGTTCTGTACACTTTCCGGTATTTGTATCTGTTGCGTATGCTGTACATGTTTAACAGTAACGCGAGTGTTTGTTTTGTTTGTTTTTGTTTTTTAATGTTGCTTTCTTTATGATGATGCTTTATATCACATCACTCAAGCGACGTTCATTCATTTAAACCAGACATCTGGACAAAGTACCTCAGGTCAGAAATGATTAGAAATCCGACGTGTTAGTGATGGATAAAATCTTGTGCCTTCCGAGTCACTTTTACTTTTGGAAAATAAATTGCTGCAAATATAATGAAGCAAATCCGAACTCTGTCAGTAAAAGCTGTGAAAAGTGAAAGCTAGTTTACTTGAAGCTCACCAGCCAGGGATACACTACAGTGTGTCTTTATCTGTAATCCAGTTTCCGGATGGAAAGTTGACATGGATGGCAATGTTTTGAATTTGAAGACTCGTGCATACAGTATTCATGTACAGTATATCGTTGTTCCTGGACCATGTGTGATAGTTTCTTGGGTGGAAAATATAATATGAAGATGATTGTGACGAAGAAAACAGAAACATGATGAAGCATGAATCATAGCGAGGACCTCCTCATCCTCTTCTGGTCAACATTGTAAGGTGTATTAAGTGAGACAATAACAAGCGAGGTTATTTCAGGTCGTCGATTTGTGACAAGTTGAATAAACAGAACTATTAAATAACTCAGTGATTTACTGTTAGGACACACGTTTTGAACGTGTAATGTACAGGTGCTGTTTCTGTTATCACATTTGAATTTGAAGCATCTTTAATAATAATGATAATAATAATAATAATCCATCCATTATCCATAACCGCTTATCCTGTGCAGGGTCGCGGGCAAACTGGAGCCTATCCCAGCTGACTACGGGCGAAAGGCGGGGTACACCCTGGACAAGTCGCCAGGTCATCACAGGGCTGACACATAGACACAGACAACCATTCACACCTACGCTCAATTTAGAGTCACCGATTAGCCTAACCTGCATGTCTTTGGACTGTGGGGGAAACCGGAGCACCCGGAGGAAACCCACGCGGACACGGGGAGAACATGCAAACTCCACACAGAAAGGCCCTCGCCGGCCACGGGGCTCGAACCCAGAACCTTCTTGCTGTGAGGCAACAGTGCGAACCACTACACCACCATGCCTCCCAATATTATTATTATTCCTTTAATTAGTCAGTGCACATGCGTAATAGGTACATAAATCAGTTAGACACTGGAACACTCACATTTAATGTATTCTACAGGTTTAAATGGTAAATACGATACATTTTCTGAATGAAGCTGGCAAGATAAAAGTTACAATATCATTGCCTGTTTTTGCATTTTAAACACAATCCTGGAATAGTTTATATTTTACAGATCATCTTTACACACTAGTGTATCAGATTAACAGAACATAATGATTTCTGGCTGAAGCTGAAGGACTTTATTAAGGATAAGGATAAGGATCAGGACAAAAGCGTTGATGACTCACGCTTGTCAGAATGTTCTTGTTGATTGTAAAGATACTATATATGTGCTCTCAAGCACAAGGACAAAGAAGGAGCACGACTTTTGTTCAAATATCCTGGAACACTGGGACACTGAGGATTTCCTGACCCGGCATGCTTTCTTTTATCTGATGAAATCCCTCTTCATTTATGAAACATCATACGAATGGCACACACTCACTTGGCTTTGTGAAATGGGGCAGGATAATCGGCGAACATCAATAAAAGTGTGAATTCGTATTTCATAAGGTTCCCTCCGACACCCAAAAAACACACACACACACACACACACACACACACACACACACACACACACACACAATCTTCTCTCTCTCTCTCTCTGTCTTTCTGATCAATCCACCAACATTTACTCCACGACACCCTATTGACAGATGACCCTTTCTTATCCAATCCATCACACACACACACACACGCACGCACGCACACACACACACACACACACACACACACACACGCTCATACATGCCCACATACTTTGACACAATGGCAGAAGCAGGCTTATTTAGAGTTTACATCAGTGCAACATTATTATGAAAGATGGCTATTTACGTGTCTCCTTTTCAGCGAGGTCGTTTGGGCGGATGGAAAAGGCGCTTTTCGGGATTACGATTCCTCATGCACGCTCCAAATCACGCCGCAAATTCAATGTGAAATTGGCCTACAGTGTGCTGAATACTGTCAGCCTCTGATGCACAGGGCTCACAGTGAAAGGGGTCATTTATATGGATTAGTTAATGTGCTTTTAGAGAGAGAGAGAAAGAGAGAGAGAGAGAGAGAGCCTGTGGACATATAAATAAGGTTCCTTTTCAGTATGAGCACTGGCCTGTTTTCTTTTTATCTCCTTCCCTTCTCACTCTTTTATCGACAATTATTTGGAAGCAGTACCAAGATGAACATTCGAATGAATTGTCTTCTTTTTTTGGGGGGGTCATGTGGTCTTACAAAGTGAGATCAACTGCTAATGAAAGATGCAGCAAGACAGCTAGGGCGTAGCATATTGTCGAATTGAGACACGGCTCAAAGATCGTCAATGCAATCGCGCAGGCATCACTCTTCTCCTCACAGCATGGTTATAAAAACATAAGAACACATCACTGAGTGATGAGATTTATCTGTTTACTGAAAGCTCCAAAGTGCTCGCTGATGGTTACGACATGCAGTTTCTACAACGCTACGGCTTCGTTCTGGAAAATTCAACCCTGTCGAATAGCAGACGCACCTCCCTCAGGGAACGAAGATGAATCCAGTGTTGGCTCCGTGCTCGAGGAGTTACACACGTTTTCACTTGAAGGATGACAGCATGACTATTTGTTGGCGAATTTCAATCTACGTCGACAACACACAAACTACAACTGTATAAATGCTGGTCCCACGTCCGTCACGGCTCGAAAAGCATACAGAATAAAACATTAAGGAATTTCCGAGATATGAAATGTTCGTATTGATATACTGACTCGACACCTACGGCTTTTTTTTATTCATGCTGATTTACAAAACCGAGAACCTTGAGCACCTTCCACTGAAATGTTCACGCAACATTTCTGTCACTGTTGGTTGAGATATTTTTGTCAAATTGTAAAAGAACTTTTTTCAAAGGAATAGTTTTTAGATTTGTGACCTCCTGTAGAGGCGTTCTCTCTGCAGTCTTTGCTCCTTGGATTTTTGCGGAGGCACCTCTGAGTGAATGAAGGTAGTCTGGCAGAGTTTGAGTGTTTGACACGAGCTTAAGACGAGACTGGCAGCCATTAGTGTCAGAAAGAGCCGTTCTCGGCAGAAAGATGTTAGCACTGGCCTTGCTAATCCACCCCCAGCTACTGCCAGTTTAACACACCAAGGCTCTCTAATGCAGCGATTTACACACTTCAATTTACCCTGGCATCCAAGAGCCGAGAGCTATGGCTGGCTCAAATGCTCTCTCTCGCGCTCTCTCTCTCTCTCTCTCGCTTCTGTATACATGCACTTTGGATGCTATTAGTGGTAAGAATCCTGTCGGTGTCTGCTAGATTAAATGCTTTTTTTGTAATTGATTTCATTGTCAGTAAGCTCAGCGGAGACGCTTTCCGCCGCAGCTGCCTCCTCACCCTCCTGAATCCATCTCTCTGTCTTCACCATTTCCCCCTCTCTCTGCTCTTCTGTCACTCTGCAAGATGACTCTTGCTGCATGATCCATCATTCGACATGGAGACAGCACCCCGATGCAACGTCTCACCAAGTCTTTAAGCATCTTTTATCTTCGCGCTAACTTTGGTGATAATTCAGCCACTGTTTGTTGTGCAAGTTTTTTTTTTTTAACCTCACATACATTCATAAACAGTCCATCAGTTTGTGTTTGGAAGAGGTCTCATCTCATCTCATTATCTCTAGCCGCTTTATCCTGTTCTACAGGGTCGCAGGCAAGCTGGAGCCTATCCCAGCTGACTACGGGCGAAAGGCGGGGTACACCCTGGACAAGTCACCAGGTCATCGCAGGGCTGACACATAGACACAGACAACCATTCACACTCACATTCACACCTACGGTCAATTTAGAGTCACCAGTTAACCTAACCTGCATGTCTTTGGACTGTGGGGGAAACCGGAGCACCCGGAGGAAACCCACGCGGACACGGGGAGAACATGCAAACTCCGCACAGAAAGGCCCTCGCTGGCCGCTGGGCTCGAACCCGGAACCTTCTTGCTGTGAGGCGACAGCGCTAACCACTACACCACTGTGCTGTCCATATATACAGTGGTGGGCAAAAGTTTACATACCCCAACAGAATGTTTTGTTTCTTGGCTATTTCTAAGAGAAATTAAATGATAATACACAAAAACCGTTATTTCACTTGTGGTTAATGGTTGGCTGAAGCCATTTATTGTCAAGAAAATGTCAAGAAAATGTTAACTCTTTTTAAACCATTATGACAACAAAAAAACTACACAAATGACCCTGATCAAAAGTTTACATATTC
Organism: Neoarius graeffei; assembly: GCF_027579695.1. NCBI lineage: Eukaryota > Metazoa > Chordata > Actinopteri > Siluriformes > Ariidae > Neoarius > Neoarius graeffei. Next base: position 59,701,595 of record NC_083571.1, read on the forward strand.
TTAATACTGTGTATTTCCCCCTTTAACATCAATAACAGCTTGAAGTCTTTTGTGATAGTTGTCAATGAGTCTCTTTATCTTTTCAGATGGTAAAGCTGCCCATTCTTCTTGGCAAAAAGCCTCCAGTTCCTGTAAAGTCTGGGGCTGTCTTGCATGGACTGCACGTTTGAGGTCTCCCTAGAGTGGCTCAATAATGTTGAGGTCAGGAGACTGAGATGGCCACTCTAAGACCTTCACTTTATGCTGTTGTAGCCACTGACAAGTTGATTTGGCCTTGTGTTTTGGATCATTGTCATGCTGGAATGTCCAAGTTCGTCCTATGCGCAGCTTCCGGGCTGAGGCGTGTAGATTTTCCTCGAGTATCTTTTGATAAGTGACTGCATTCATCCTGCCATCAACTCTTACCAAATTTCCAGTGCCTTTGTAGTTCACACATCCCCAAAGCATCAGAGATCCACCACCATGTTTCACTGTGGGAATGGTGTACTTTTCATCATAGGCCTTGTTGATTCCTCGCCAGATGTAGCGTTTAGTGTTGTGCCCAAAAAGTTCAATTTTGGTCTCATCACTCCACACAACTTTTTGCCAGAAGGTTTGGGGTGTGTCTCTGTGCAGTCTGGCATATCGTAGACGGGCTTCTTTGTGGCATTTGCGTAGAAGGGGCTTTCTTCTGGCAACTCTCCCATGCAGCCCATTTCTTCTCAAGAGTCTCCTAATTGTACTCTTTGAAACATCCACATCAACTTGTTTCAGAGAATCTCAAAGTTCACCAGATGTTATTTGGGGCTTCTTCTTTACATCACGCACAATTCTTCTAGCAGTGGTGGATGAAATTTTTCTTGGTCTACCTGAACGGGCTTTGGTGTCTACAGAGCCCCTGACTTTCCACTTCTTGATTATTGTTTGAACAGTGCTGACTGACATTTTTAATTGCTTTGATATTTTCTTATATCCCTTCCCTGATTTATAAAGTTCAACTACCTTTTCACGCAGGTCCTTTGACAATTCCTTTGATTTTCCCATGGCTCAATCTCAAAGATGACGCGCAGCACTGGATGAGGGATAAAAGGTTCTCTCAAAAGTCCAGCAATTTACTGACTTTTATTTTCACCCACTAATTAGAAGAAAACAGATCACAGGTGAAGGTAGTTGCCTTTAATTGCCATTCAGTCCTGTTTATGTCAAATTGTGTACAGGTTTTCAGGCCAATTCACAGGGGTATGTAAACTTTTGATCAGGGTCATTTAGGTAGTTTTTGTTGTTTTCATGGTTTTCAAAGAGTAAACGCAGTAATGAATGCAATAAATAGCTTCAGCCAACCATTAACCACAAGTGAAATAAAGGTTTTTGTGTATTATCATTCAGTTTCTCTTAGAAATGGGCAAGAAACGAAATATTCTGTTGGGGTATGTAAACTTTTGCCCACCACTGTGTATATATATATATATATATATATATATATATATATATATATATATATATATTACATTACAGATTCCTGTCACACCTCCTTACACTACCTTTTTAATTCTTCATCTTCTCCCTTCATACAGGAAGATGTTTAAGTTATAGAAGTTGTCAGGCTTATGAGGAAAAAAAATAGGAATCAGCAATTAGTTTTACATTTAAAATGTAATCAGGGCAATTTAGTGCAATCAGTGTTCCTTCATAAGCAGGAGAGAGAGAGAGAGCGAGAGAGATGAAAACAATGCACATTAATTGTTCATCACCAAAACTCATGCATGATGCAAATGTTTAATGTCTGGGTGTGGCTTAATATTCCAATGAATATGCTAATGAGGCTCCCAGCCTCCAAGCAGAACTAAGTCGCAAGATCATAGAGCATGGTTCTGCATCACAAACCATTTCTTATTTTCGCAATGAGCATTTTTTTCTACATATTTCACTCTGGGCAGCATGGTGGTGTAGTGGTTAGCGCTGTCCCCTCACAACAAGAAGGTCCTGGGTTCGAGCCCCGGGGCCGGCGAGGGCCTTTCTGTGTGGAGTTTGCATGTTCTCCCCATGTCCGCGTGGGTTTCCTCCGGGTGCTCCGGTTTCCCCCACAGTCCAAAGACATGCAGGTTAGGTTAACTGGTGACTCTAAATTGAGCGTAGGTGTGAATGTGAGTGTGAATGGTTGTCTGTGTCTATGTGTCAGCCCTGTGATGACCTGGCGACTTGTCCAGGGTGTACCCCGCCTTTCGCCCATAGTCAGCTGGGATAGGCTCCAGCTTGCCTGCGACCCTGTAGAACAGGATAAAGCGGCTAGAGATAATGAGATGAGATATTTCACTCTTCTTACACGAACCCAAAACCCTCCGTCTGTTGTCAGGCCACTGTTGACGAAGGATCTTTTTAGGTCAGTGGCTCACACAGTCTCATTTTATCCCACAGCTGTAATTATTATGAGAGTGGAATCATCAGTGATAATTATTTCTGTGCAGCAACTCCTCTAATAGGATTTCCTCTCTTCTGTCCCTCAGCAGTCCTCTGACACAAACGGGTTTGGACGCGCCGTCCCAATGCATTGCTCTTTAGTTCATTAACAGACTCGCACTCCATCATCACCACGCTCCTCATAATGTTAGCTTTTATTGTTAGCAAAGGCATACGGCACTTTTATCTGAAAATGATAGGAGGACTGACTCATGTTGCGAAAGAGGAAGAATTCTGAGAACTTGGGCTGGATTTCTGGAGCAAGGCGAACACTGGATGTGTCTGCTTCCACACTGAGTCACAGTTTCGTTTAGCTTGATACCGATTTTTCAGGATGAATCCTAGAGTGTCTAACCTAAAGCATTGGGTTATGATGCAATTTTCGACTTAGAATGACATAGTAGACTTGTACAAAATAGCTTATGTAAATCCACGTCTGGTGAGTGTAACTTGCATTAAGAGGCAAAGCCCCCGTGTGTCAGCTCAGGTAATCGATAATCAGAATCGACAGACAAAAACAGCAGGGTATACACAGTCAAACTTATCAGGGAGGAAACACACACTTAGGAAACAAACCAATGACAGGACAGGGGCTTGGGGAGCTCCTCCACAAACTACATACCTTCAAGGGCTTTTTTTCTCTGTGTGTTTGCACCAATAGTGACATCAGTAGTTTGTTTTCCTACACATGTCCATCTTGTCCATCAGTGTTCTTGTGTTGCTGTGAAAATAGCAAACAAGCAACATTATGATTTAAACTTGTCCACTTCTGTGTGTCGTGTTTCGGTCTCATGTTTCTATAGAAATGGATCATCCCACTGCAACGTAGGAGAGGGGAGACCTGGAAGTGTTACGTGCAGACAGTACATTGTTTATTTAATATTATAAAGAGAATATTTGTGGTGTAAAATAGTTGCTGGTTGCTTTAACATGTTCATCTGGATTATTATTATTATTCCATCCATCCATCCATCCATCCATCATCTCTAGCCGCTTTATCCTGTTCTACAGGGTCGCAGGCAAGCTGGAGCCTATCCCAGCTGACTACGGGCGAAAGGCGGGGTACACCCTGGACAAGTCACCAGGTCATCACAGGGCTGACACATAGACACAGACAACCATTCACACTCACATTCACACCTATGGTCAATTTAGAGTCACCAGTTAACCTAACCTGCATGTCTTTGGACTGTGGGGGAAACCGGAGCACCCGGAGGAAACCCACGCGGACAGAACATGCAAACTCCACACAGAAAGGCCCTCGCTGGCCACGGGGCTCGAACCTGGACCTTCTTGCTGTGAGGCGACAGTGCGAACCACTACACCACTGTGCCACCCTACTACTAATTATTATTATTATTATTATTATACAAATTTTCTTACGTGATAGCTAAAGAAAATGGACGAACACGTTTAGTTTAACCCCTTGGTTGCCACCCATAATGAATTGTAATGTGCCAGACATATACTGTAGGACAAAAATAGGTCAAAATTGGGATATTTTGATAATCTTTCTCTAACTTGTTTAGAACTTTATATTTTTAGTATTTGTATAGAAAAATCACAAAAAACACTGTTGTAGAGTAAAAATAACTTTAGTAATCAAAAACAAGACAATGGGTCTTGTCAATGAGAACCTGTCCATAAACATGAATTACTAGTACTTGAAAACACAATATACACCAAGGGTACCATTTTTATGATGGTCTTTGGTATAACCTGACCATGAATAGAACTCTCAATCTCACGCTCAAGAGGCGGACACGCTAACCACTAGGCCAACTTACAGTAATGTATACTTGTGAAGTAAAAGTAATGTGCCATGTAAGGTACATAAAAGGAGGTGTTTATGATGAGTAGCGTACGTCATAAGGCACAGCGGTAAAAGATTTCATGACGTATGTGACTCATCCAAGGGCATTGAAGGGGTTAATTATCTCATCTCATTATCTCTAGCCGCTTTATCCTGTTCTACAGGGTCGCAGGCAAGCTGGAGCCTATCCCAGCTGACTACGGGCAAAAGGCGGGGTACACCCTGGACAAGTCGCCAGGTCATCACAGGGCTGACACATAGACACAGACAACCATTCACACTCACATTCACACCTACGCTCAGTTTAGAGTCACCAGTTATCCTAACCTGCATGTCTTTGGACTGTGGGGGAAACCGGAGCACCCGGAAGAAACCCACGCGGACACGGGGAGAACATGCAAACTCCGCACAGAAAGGCCCTCGCCGGCCACGGGGCTCGAACCCAGACCTTCTTGCTGTGAGGCGACAGCGCTAACCACTACACCACCGTGCCGCCCGGGGTTAATTATGATTTTTAAATTTCACTTAGACACACCAAAATGTTGTTTTATTACTTTCGTCTTCTATGGATTTCTCTGTCGGTCCATTTGTCTCTGTTTTTTTTTTTTTTTTATTGTTTTTAACACTAATGTTAAGAGATGTTGTTTACACAGGTAAAGTTGACACAGATTTAAAAAAAACGGCGGTTGCCAGTGCTGCATTGGCTCATGTGTTCACACTTACGTCACTCGTGCTGGGAGAGGACCTACCCTGAAGTCCCTCAAAACGTCATCCTAAGGACCATAATCGTTCTCAGTTCCTGCAGTGTGGACACACAAAAAAATGGGGGAACTTCCTCGAACGGTTCTCAGAACTATGAAAAAGTTCCTCCGGTTTGAAAGCACCTGTAATCACATGCGGACTGTGGTACAAAGTGGCAGCTAGTTAGCAAGCAAGTGAATTGTCAAGCACTGAGGGAAAGTGTAAAATAATATAATCGTTTCTTTGGAAATAAATAAATAGACAAATAAATAAATAAAACCCACTCATCCTGTGTGTTGCAAGTGCACACACGCTCTGAGGACGTAGACGTTATGCGCCAGCAAATAAAAAGATCGATGTCTTTAAGTGTTGATAAGAGGAATATTTTAATTCTGTTTTTGCTCACTGCTGCGAATGTGGTGCCTGAAATGCGGCCTGTTCGAGATGTGCAAAGGGATGGCCATCACTCATGTACATCATAACACCACACACACACACACACACACACACACACACACACACACAGAGAGACATGTGTGTGCTCACCTTGAAAGTTCTCTCCTGATGCTTTTGGGATGAAAAGAGGTCAGTTGTGAGTACAACTGCTTCCTCTAAAGGTAGGTCAGGAAAGATCTGTAATCTCTGACAGACGTGTAAACAAAAGGCCCGGTGTCTCACTGTCTGTACTCGTGTCTCTGACATTCCTTGTGCAGTCAAATCTCATAAAATCTAGTGCGTTAGTTCCTGTTATCATTTGCGATATATCAGCTAGAAACATTTGTTCCCTAATTAGCACACTTTCTCAAAAAACGGGGAAGTGCAGTCATCTGATTTGAGAAGAATTCACTGACCTCTGTGTAGTAGGAAACACAGTGCACCCGCAGGCCATGTAGTTATAAAATGCTGAGCAAATCTCATGGGAAGGTCGAGAATGTGTGTGTGTGTGTGTGTGTGTGTGTGTGTGTGTGTCTTGGCATAGTGTCAAAGTTACGATCTTTACTCCCTGACCACTTAATTAAGCGTTTGCATGTGTAATAGCGAATAGGTCAGTATTAAACATCTAAATCCTGCAGAGTCTGTCCAAGCTGAGAGAGCGATCGATGACCCATGCGGTGCATGTAGTCCTGATTGCCCTCCTGCCTCTGTGTGTGTGTGTATTGATGAGATGTTTATGTCGATAGCTCCACAGTGATCCACCACATACTCCAGTTTCTGTGATATTGATTGCTGGGCTTCCAGCACAGAGGAAGTGCTCCACTATCAATCTCTACAGCAGCAAGAGCAGGACACTATGATAATGTATATCATGATGTCCAGATATACACATTTTGTTCATCACCCAGTCTGATTCCTGTTTTTAAAGAGGATGACAGTAAACACTGTGCCAGAGCAAGGCTTCAGTTATGTAGTTGAAATATCTGCGCTTTTTTTTTTCATTTTTCTTTTTTTTTCATGTTTACTTGTTATAAGAGGATCTAGGAGTCAAACCCATTTAATTCCCTGTCTCAGCTGCTTGATTCATTACCACAGATGTTCCTGAACATGCTCTTGTTTTTCATATTGCTTTGTTTCTCACTTTTCACACTTCCCACAAATCTATGTCTGCCACTGGAACTATTTAAAAAAAAAAAGTACACTGGAGCAGGAAACAGGAACTACAACACAGGAACTAAAAAGTTCCTGAGATGCTGGAAAGTTTCCTTCAGTGAAAGGTGAAACTGTAATGTTGTGACATTTTCACACACAATTGTGTGAAGCAAATGAGTGAAAATACGTTCGACACGAGAAGATAAACTCCATATCTTTACACCACTGTGTAATGTTCTTTATATTCTATGGACACATCCACAAAAAAAAATGCAAGTTAATCAAAAGAATTTTAATTTTGAACCGGGTCACCATTTTGAAAACGCATGTCTAGTCAGCAGGAAAACACCGGGAGTGACGTCATCGGAGTAAAATATCAGGAATTGTTATACATACAGGACACTTTTTCGATGGAATAAAAGCGTGTTCTATTCCCTTCTAGAAGGTTTCATTCATTTGGTTTGACAGCATGCAATATTGTTCGCATATCGCTTATCCTACGTGGATTACATCACTCTGTGCAATGGACAATGAGTGTTGAATATGGTTTACGATATTGCATGGTTGTCAAGACAACATGAGGTCACACGTCAAAGACGTAAAACTTCCGTGCTACCGAGCGACTCTGACAATCTGTAAACAAACATGGCCGCCTGGTTTACTTTGTCAGATACGGAAAATTTTGGGAGAATTTTGAAAGAGAAAGACACGGTGAACACCTGAAAGGACTGTGTATGTATGATAATAATATTGGGCGGCACGGTGGTGCAGTGGTTAGCACTGTCGCCTCACAGCAAGAAGGTCCTGGGTTCAAGCCCAGCAGCTGATGGGGGCCTTTCTGTGCGGAGTTTGCATGTTCTCCCCGTGTCCGCGTGGGTTTCCTCCGGGTGCTCCGGTTTCCCCCACAGTCCAAAGACATGCAGGTTAGGTTAACTGGTGGCTCTAAATTGACCGTAGGTGTGAATGTGAGTGTGAATGGTTTTGTCTCTATGTGTCAGCCCTGCGATAACCTGGTGACTTGTCCAGGGTGTACCCCGCCTCTCACCCATAGTCAGCTGGGATAGGCTCCAGCTTGCCTGCGACTCTGTAGAACAGGATAAGCAGTTATGGATAATGGATGAATGGATGGATAATAATATTGACTGGCTTTTTTTCATGGTCTATCAGATATATTCTATTCAGCTAGCGTGATCTCATCTCATCTCATTATCTCTATCCGCTTTATCCTGTTCTACAGGGTCGCAGGCGAGCTGGAGCCTATCCCAGCTGACTACGGGCGAAAGGCAGGGTACACCCTGGACAAGTCGCCAGGTCATCACAGCGCTGACACACAGACACAGACAACCATTAGCTAGCGTGATATTGAATGAATTGAAGATGAGTTCAGTATCATGCTAGCTAAATGGAATATATCTGATAGGCCACTCAAATCCAGCCAATATTATTTAAATATGTCACTCAGATCCGCGACGTACTTCGTGTGAAAAATGTGAGTTTTTCAATACAAGAAGATAAACTTCATAACTTCAAGCCAATGTGTGATTTTCTTTTAATTACATAGACTCATTCACAAACAAAAAGTACCCAGATTCATCAAAACAATAAATCGATTTCCTCACGAGATTTATGTTTCATGATTTCAGCTGTGCATGTACTGGATGTAGCTTGTATGAAAAATATGAGTGGCGTATTTCCCAGTAATACATTCATATATTATTTTTAAAACAAATTCCAGCCAGTTTGCTGTTAAAATTTTACTTTTCTTTCACAGAATTAAATTTTCTCCTTTTCAGCGTTAAATATGTTCATGAGCTGGATGACCAGAAGCTCTGCCCATCAACATAAAATCCAATTTTTAAAAACACCTCTTTCAAACAGTACTCCTGCAATTCATTGAACGATAATTTATTCCATCAGTGGCTTGAACTAAATCTCAATTTCCCTGTACTTAATAAAAAAGACTGAACTCTTCCTCCGAGCTGCTGCTGCTGTTGTCTCTGAGCACTGCAGCGAATTACACAGATTTATTACCTTCTAATGTCTTTAACTGCTCTTGACCCTGTTCCAGAGATCAAGTGGAGGCCAGTTCAACACAGCCATCCTATTAATGTCTATTCAGTGGTCAGTGGAAGATCTCACTCTAGTGAACAATTGTGATTTGGAGATTTAATGACATTGTACTATAAGTCTTTCCACTTGGAAAGCAGATTATGGAAGAGGATAATAAGAGTTGGCGGCACGGTGGTGTAGTGGTTAGCACTGTCACCTCACAGCAAGAAGGTCCGGGTCCGAGCCCCGTGGCCGGCGAGGGCCTTTCTGTGCGGAGTTTGCATGTTCTCCCCGTGTCCGTGTGGGTTTCCTCTGGGTGCTCCGGTTTCCCCCACAGTCCAAAGACATGCAGGTTAGGCTAACTGGTGACTCTAAATTGAGCGTAGGTGTGAATGTGAGTGTGAATGGTTGTCTGTGTCTATGTGTCAGCCCTGTGATGACCTGGCGACTTGTCCAGGGTGTACCCCACCTTTCGCCCGTAGTCAGCTGGGATAGGCTCCAGCTTGCCTGCGACCCTGTAGAACAGGATAAAGCAGCTACAGATAATGAGATGAGATGAGATGAGATGAGATAATAAGAGTTTAGAGCTAAGAGAGCCATGCTAGTGATCGATTGCTATATCATTGGCATACATTTTATTTTATTTTATAATTTATGAAATGACAGATGCTTTTTGGTCCTATAAACTGTTTACAAAGCTTGTAAGTACATCTTCAGTGCTGGTCTCATTAATGCAAGCAGGCAACATGGAACTTCTGGGAAGTTACACGGGAAAATGTGCAGCGCGTATCGTATTGTAACTCATTACTGCGCTCGGCCTGTCGTCAGCGGTTGATGAATTGTTTGATTCCCCCAACACTCATCCCCATCTGCTCATCTGCCCACAGCCCTAGCTAATGAAGTATACCCCCTTTTTATCAACAGCAGGTCTTTAATATCAGACAAGTCAAATTAAATTGACCTGCCTATTAAGCTGGACATGATGAGTTAAAGCAGCAGCAGTTCGCGCCTCTAATCTCGTCTCCGAGTTTCCCAGTGAGGGATAATAACTACTTCATGCTAACACTACAGGCTCATAAGAGGCAGGTCTGCTTTTGATGTTGGATATTAACACGTCCTCAAAGGAAAACTTCCTTTCCTGTGAATTCCTCGTTCTCTCACGTCGTGTGAATATGTGCAGAGTTATCAGTAAAAGAAAGGGTTTCTCTCAGGTTTTGAAACTTGCTGTGGAAGCTTGTAGAGCTCATCGTGATGTGAAAATCAACATGTTCAATCGTTGATCAGGATATGGATTTTTATTTGGGAAAAAGTACAGGAGGGCATCATTAGGCCACTTGTGGGTGTTATTACAGTCATAATTTTTATCCAGTTATAGTCGTGTTTGATGTTATCGAATTTAAAACAACATAATGTATATATTATATTCACTCACTGGCCACTTTAATAGGAACTTGTTCTTGATTCTAAGGTTCCTGTTCTTGGCTGCAGGAGTGGAACCCAGTGTGTTCTTCTGCTGTTGCATGCTGAGATGCTTTTCTGCTCATCACGGTTGTAAAGAGTGATTGTATGAGTTGTGATCTCCTTCCTGGTAAAAAAGCTCAAACCAATCTGAGCTCTCTTATCAACAAGGCGTTTCCACCCACAGAACTGTCGCTCACTTGATGTTTTTTGGTTTTCGCACCATTCTGTGTAAACTCTAGAGACTGTTGTGTGTGAAAACCCCAGGAGATCAGCAGTTTCTGAAATACTCAAACCAGTCCATCAGGCTCAAACCAACACCCACAGTGCCACAGCGAAAGTCACACTTTGAGATCACAATTTTCCCATTCTGATGTTTGAAGTGAACATTAACTGAAGCTCTTGATTTGTATCTGAATGATTTGATGCATTGTGCTGCTGTCAAGGGATTGGCTAATTAGAGAACTGCATCAAATAGCAGGTGGATGGATGTTCCTATCGCAACCATTATGTATTCAAACATTCGTCCATCCATTATCTGTAGCTGCTTATCCTGTTCTACAGGGTCGCAGGCAAGCTGGAGCCTATCCCAGCTGACTACGGGCGAGAGGTGGGGTACACCCTGGACAAGTCGCCAGGTCATCACAGGGCTGACACATAGACACAGACAACCATTCACACTCACATTCACACCTACGGTCAATTTAGTCACCAGTTAACCTAACCTGCATGTCTTTGGACTGTGGGGGAAACCGGAGCACCCGGAGGAAACCCACGCGGACACGGGGAGAACATGCAAACTCCTCACAGAAAGGCCCTCGCCAGCCACGGGGCTCGAACCTGGACCTTCTTGCTGTGAGGCGACAGCGCTAACCACTACACCACCGTGCCGCCTCTGACCAATCAGATTAAAGAATTCAACAGCACCGTGTTCTACCCAGCCTTATGTTTACTTCTTTCTGAGATGTGGATTTTTGCAGGCTATCATTTAGCAAACACATTACTGAGTTTCTTTATAACACACTAATGCGACAGACAGATCTACAGTCTGCTATAGGCACCTCTGCAGCGCAAGTAAACACGAGCAACGGAATGATGGATTATCAAAAGACTCACAGCAACATAAAGTTAATTATACTTAGAAAGTAATTAATCCTGGACTGAAGATAATAGCTTTTTTTCTCTCTGGCTAGAGATTTGGTAAAGACGAGTAAATATTCAGGAGTCCTTATCATGGCTTGTGGCATTTCTTGATGGCAAAAGGAAAAAAATAAGGAAGAAATATTAACTGAAAATATCCCCGGAAGGAATGGAAAATAAATGGCTTTGGTGTGGCCAGCCAAAGAGATTTAGTATGATTTAGCACATGTGGATTGAATCCGATGAATGCAGATTGAAGTCGTTGGCTTTGCGTGTGAAAATGTGTGAAAAACATTCCTCGGAGCAACTCAAGATTGTTTATTTAAAAAAAAAAAAAGTTTCTCTGCTTTTGCCAGAATTTGCTTGATTAATTGATGGCACTTGCAGAGCTCTGTACTTATTCATCATCTTGTGACAATTGTATTATAACAACCAAATGATCTGAGGGAATTCGCAAATATTTCAGAAATAGGTTAGTCTGTATTTCTCCGAAAAAGATCACGAACGATCTTAAGACGTGTCCTTAAATCATCCTCCAGTCAAGTAACACACCGAAGCACTGCCCAGATCAGTGCATTCAGTACTAGAAGGCTAAAAAGTGCTACAGCTTACATTGTCTGTTTTTTTGTTGTTTTTTTCAAGAAGAAAAATGGCATCGCTATCGATCGCTCTGTAAACCCTCTGTAATTACTTGCATGTGCAGACTCGCGTGTTAGGGTCAGTATTATCTCGGCCCATTTTACAGGTCAGTGCTTCGGTTTCAGCAGCAATAAATTACCTGTGTGTAAACAGTGACTTCAACCTTGAGGAGACTTATTGAGTATAAGCAGCAGAGAGATGCCCCAATATGTCTGCTGTCCTTCTCTTTGCTTCAGACTGAAATGAATTACAGCCAGCGCAGACATACAGTACACTTTATGCAGAACAAGACTATAGCGCCCACAGCGATTTAAGGCACCTCAGCAGGTTCGTGTTTGGGTAATTAGACAAAGAATCAATACCAGAATACGGTGTAGCGCTTATCTTATCGTACCGGACTCTAATTTTTATCTGTACCTGTTTGTGACACCGTTACATATCCTGTTAATCCTGCGAATGGATTTCAAATGTGTGGAAATTCCAAAGTGCTTTTTGTGCAGACTTGTACGGTAATCCGCACACTCGTAGCAAATCTGCACAGAGACATCGGATGTTCAAGAGCAAAGCCAGACAGTGTTCGAGGTAAGATTATCCAGTGAAGCAAAGGTGAGATTTGATTTGTATGTAAACTGTCTGAAACCTCAGAAATACTGTGTATTGTTCAGCCACTTCCTGGATGTTTCTTCACCTCAATCAAATCGATATTTGGTGTGACCAGTTTGATTTTTGCCTCTAAAACTGTCTCAGTTCTCATCTAGAGAGTGTTTCTCGCATCTTAGAGAGCAGTTCTTCTGGAGACATCTGCAAGTAAAACCAGACAGACTTCATTATTTTCTGACTTGGAAAAATAATTTCTAAAATCACTCCAAAATCATGATAGCAAGTGTTTCAGATGATTCCAAAATCAGAATCGTAGCAAATCATGAAAAGTTGGTGAAAGTACATCAGATGAGTGGACTTAAGATCGGTTGCTTTTGGTCATCACATGAGCATAACGTTCCTGTTTGTCTTTTCTTTGAGCAGCAAAAACAATAACCTGCCAATGGAATGATCACCCTAATGGGTAATCAATGATGCCTTGAATACTGAGCTCCCACAGGGATACACTAAGATGGGGCTCAGCGTGTGTTTTTTTTTTTTTTTTGTGTGTGTGTGTGTGCGTGCAATGCTTGACAGGCTAGCACTTGCCAAACAGAAGAGATGGCAGTATCGATTAAGCCAGCATGTTTTTCTTACTCGCCAATGGCCACAGTAATCACTCTGAGCTCAGTGTATTTACGTTCAGAACAGCCACTTTCTTACTGTTTGAATAGTACATTGTATCGCAAAGCTAATATAACAGTCGTCAGCCATTTCAGCTTTGGTTTAAAGTAAAGCAGCGGTACAGCATGCACTGCGGCGATAACATTATCTCATATTGTCAGCGTTAGTCATGTGTGACATCTTTAATGGACAATCTGCAGAGACAGCAAACATTGGTTTCAAGGTCACGTTGTCGGTCTGATTTTTATAACGTGCCAGTCATTGGGGATGGTGACAAAGTACGCATGCATATGTACGAGAGAGATAGACAGACAACAGTGTGAAAGAGACAGCTGACAGGAAGAAGACGGACAGTCCATGGTGTGAATAATAAGGGTGTAGTGATTGCAGTGAAGAATAGTTGCAAGAGCTGGTGATTATCACAAACAGGAGGTATGACGATGTCTTCTTTTGGGCTTCTAAAATCATTTTAAACCCCAAACAATAGAATATTGAAACACATTCAGGTCAAATCTGTTGCATTTTCACACATTTTTACAGTATTGTGGCTGTCTTTCCTCATTCTCATTCCCTCTCTCTCTCTCTCTCTCTCTCTCTCTTCTGCCCAGCACGGTCTCCTTGATTAACAATCTCCCATAATTGAAATCATTTGCATTCTAATAGAGGACAGTTAAAACCCCGGACAAAATAAACAGCACTTTTGAAGTTATTTTCCTAAAGAGCTGGGAGGCACGCTCACTCGTCCTCGCTGATTTCATCATGCAAAGCCTCTGCCACTTAGAGCAGCCCGTTTCTTCACGGGGTCACCTACATTTTATGTGTTAAAAATGTGTGCACCATATTTACCGCCTTACCCTGATTTTTGTGGTTGTTGAGGTTGTGTCCGCCTGATCCTTTCTGTCATGCAAAGACAAACTGCAGCATCTGAATATTGTGCCAGTGGTGAAAAACAGTCCAACAGCGAATAGGTGACGCTATTGGACCATCTTTCGCCACCATCACAATATGCAGATACTGCAGTTTGCCTTTGTATGGCAGCTTTGCTCAAATGTTTGAGTCAGTGAAGGAGGAAATATCAAATCCAGCACTCAATTGATGTCTGCTTCATATCAGATCATTACATCCCCAGAGGCAGGGGCTTGATGAGTGTCTCGAGCTGTGATTCCTGGTTTGGAAGCTGTCAGACACAGCTGACCCTTTAATCCACGCTGACATACCCATCACACTCAGCTTACCTAAACTCTAATTTCAGGATTATCGTATTAATCCTGGCTTGTTTCTCAGATTCGGCAGCTATTGAGAGAATTGATCTGTCAAGTTTATCTGACTTTTTTTTTTCCAGCACTGGGGCAACCCGAGTTCCTCTCTCTCCAGCCTGGAGAGAGAGAGATAAGAGAGGGATGAATTGCAGGCTGGAAAGAAGCTATGAGCTATGCTTTGGCTTGAGGGACACACTGGAGATGACCTGTCGGATTGGGGTGATTGGAGTGACCCTTGTGTCCTGGCCAAGAAATGGGAGGAGATCTAAACTTGGATGGAGCGCTAGAATTAAGACTCTGAGGTGATTCTTGTTTGGTTTGCTTGGTTAAAGTCACATGCTTGGACTTGGACTGCATTACTCTGGGATGCGATTGTCGATCGGATCATATGATTGAACAAGAATTCTGCCATAAACCTTTGCTGTTTGTAATGTTATACAGCATTCTGTAGGGCATCTTCAGCTCAGCCAGGCTTTCACAAGCATTCTTTGTCACATCACATCTCCCATCTGATTTCGCAAAGGATTAGAGGAGCAAGAGTGGCGAGTAGCGAGTGATGGAATAAAAGTTGAGGACTGAACAATACACAAATAAGAAGTAAATATTGTTAGGCGGCCAATTATAGTCCAGAATTCATAATTTTGCTGTGCTGCATTTTTTTTTTTTTTGCACTACAAGAACACGCATTAGACATAACCATATCTAAAATTGAATGAATCACTAGAATGGATGTGTCTTTCCCAAAATAAGGACTGTCATCTCCTGAATAATCCATGGCCTTACTTGTACATGTCAGTGCAGCTACTGAACCTTTCAATGAGAAAGCAACAGGAAAAACTGTTTGGCCTTTTCTCGACACATGCCTAAGCTCTTGCGCTCTCTCTTTTTTTATCTCTGCATTTCTTATTTTATCTGTTATTATCTGTCTTTCTTTCTCTCTGTCTCAAATTTTCTCGCTTCCATGCATTTTCCTCTCCCAGCTCTCAGTTTTGTCAGTGATTAATCCATCTCAATAGAGGAAGCGAGAGAGAAAGAAAGAGAGAGTATTTTCTCAGCAAATTTCTGCACTATAAACACCTTGCAGTATATCACTCCACCGCACTCGGGCTGGAAAATACCAAAACTCATTTCCCAAATATCAGGTGCTCTCTGTGCCTGGAATACCACCGAGCCCATTACATTAATACCCTCAGCTATATTTATTCAGAGCTGAAAGCACCTGTCCGACATCCTGATAGCATGTAATAGCACAGCAAAGTAAAATCACCCTGAAACATAAATACATTCATATGCAGATGCGTTTCATTCTCTTACGCCCATGTGTCTACTGACAGGGGTCAGCCTCTTCCTGTCTGACAGAGTGACTGACTGCGCTGTTAAGTGTAATTACATCTGACTTCAATCAGGCACTAATGAAATAAGGCCCCATCACCACAGAGGCTGGAGATATCAGTCATCTAATCGTTTCAGCACTTCATTGATGACTGTAAAACA
Organism: Neoarius graeffei; assembly: GCF_027579695.1. NCBI lineage: Eukaryota > Metazoa > Chordata > Actinopteri > Siluriformes > Ariidae > Neoarius > Neoarius graeffei. Next base: position 59,717,474 of record NC_083571.1, read on the forward strand.
CAGTTGGTTTGCATTAGAAGGAAAAAACCACATGGCAATGTTGCAGCCTTTGTTTTATAAGGAAGTGTTTGTATGACCATATTGATGTACAGATATTCAGATGATACTCCATAATATGTTACATGATATATGATATTCAGATGGTACTAAGATGATTTAGTATAGATAATAATAGATACTATTAGTAATGTGATGTGATGTCATAATGTACTATAATATAAAATACTAAACTGTACTACATTACACTACAACATTCCATGCCACGTCATGATGCACTAGACTATACTTTGCCATACTGCACTATGCTCCACTACACCATATAATGCAATACCATATCATAGTTCACTATACTATGAAATACTACACCATACCTGTTAGGGTTTTGCTGGGATTTGAACCTGGTTCGTTGGTGTGATAATCCAGCAAACCCCCACTAGGCCACCAGGGGGATGACTCAAATGCAGAGGCGTGAGGCGGAAGTAGAAAAAGAATCAAAAGGTTTATTTATACTATATACACTATATACAGGGCAAAACATGGAAAGTGGGGTTGATCCTCAGAGTCCGGGGCAACTGGAGCCGGTAGGAGACAGGGTTCACCCTGCGCACCACCTTGAAGGGGCCAATGTAGCGAGGAGCAAGCTTGCGGTTCTCCACCCGCAGCAGAAGGTCCTTAGTGGACAGCCAAACCCGCTGCCCAGGGCGGAAAGCGTGTGCAGGTCTTCTATGGCGGTTGGCCTGAGTCTGGTTGGTTCTGGAGGTCTGTATGAGGGTCTTCCTGACCTTGCTCCAGGTCTTGCGACACCGTCTCACATATTGGTTGACCGAAGGCACCCCCGCGTCCTCCTCCTGGTCCGGGAACAGAGGTGGCTGGAACCCGAATTGGCACTGGAATGGCGACAGCTTGGTGGCCGATGACTGCAGGGTGTTGTGGGCGTACTCTGCCCATGGCAGCCAGGTGCTCCACGATGTCGGGTTATCCATAGCCAGGCCTCGCAGGGTGGTTTCCAGGTCCTGGTTGAGCCTCTCCGTCTGACCATTGGACTGTGGGTGAAACCCAGAGGAGAGGCTGGCAGTGGCTCCGATGACCTTGCAGAACCCGTGCCACACTCGGGAGGAGAACTGGCCTTGTGCATGACCTTACTTCCTTCTCCATGTTAGGCCACCAGAAGCGTCTTTTCAGGAAGTCCAGGGTCCTCCGAGCTCCCGGGTGGGCGGTGAGAGGGGAAAAGTGACCCCACTGGAGAACCTTGGCTCGGGCTTGATGTGGGACGTACAAGAGGCCCGGTGGCCCCGTCCCAGGACCGGGGTCCTGGCGTTGGGCTCGTCGAACAGCCTCCTCAATACCCCAGCGGACAGGGGCCACAATCCGGGACACCGGGATAATAGGCCCAACTTCATTCTCCCTGTTAGTGGCAGAGAACAGCCTGGACAGTGCGTCAGGTTTGGTGTTCTTGGAGCCGGGGCAGTACGAGAGGGTGAAGTCAAACCGACTGAAAAACAGGGCCCACCTAGCCTGTCGAGGGTTCAGTCTTTTGGCTTGCTGGAGGTACTCCAGGTTCTTGTGGTCAGTCCAAACCAGGAATGGATGTTGCGCTCCCTCCAGCCAGTGCCTCCACTCCTCAAGGGCCAGTTTGACCGCTAGCAGTTCTCGATCCCCCACATCGTACCGGGACTCCGCAGGACTCAGGCGGTGGGAGAAGTAAGTGCAGGGGTGCAGCTTTCCTTCTGAACATTGAGAGAGCACCGCGCCAACACCACTGTCCGAGGTGTCGACCTCCACGATGAATGGTTGGGAGGTGTCCGGGAGGACCAGAATGGGTGCCGTGCAGAAGCGGTCCTTGAGGTCTTTGAACGCCTTTTCCGCCTGAGGAGACCAGACATAAGATCCACCTGTCCTTTTGGTGAGGTCTGACATGGGTGCTGCTACAGAACTGAAGTTCCTGATGAACTTGCGGTAGAAGTTAGCGAATCCTAAGAACCGCTGAACCTCCTTAACGGACTTGGGAGTAGGCCAATCCCGGACGGCCAGGGTCTTGGCAGGGTCCATTTGGAGTTGGCCTGTCCGTACAATAAATCCCAGAAAGGAGACCTCGGGAACATGAAATTCGCATTTCTGGGCCTTGGCAAACAGATTGTTCTGTAGCAGTCTCTGGAGAACCTGGCGGACATGGTGGCGGTGCTCCTGCACGGTCTTGGAGAAGATAAGGATGTCGTCGAGGTAGACAAAAACGTACAGGTTAATCATGTCCCTTAAGACGTCGTTGATTAGGGCCTGAAAAACAGCTGGTGCGTTGGTGAGTCCGAAGGGCATCACCTGGTATTCGTAGTGCCCAGACGGGGTGTTAAAGGCAGTCTTCCACTCGTCTCCCTGTCGGATACGGATGAGGTGGTATGCGTTCCGTAGGTCCAACTTGGTGAAGACGGTGGCGCCTTGGAGCAGGTCGAAAGCAGTGGACATCAGTGGAAGGGGATATCGGTTGCGCACAGTGATCTTGTTCAGGCCCCTGTAGTCAATACATGGTCGGAGCCCCCCATCCTTCTTGCCAACAAAGAAGAAGCCGGCACCAGCAGGTGAGGTGGAGGGTCGAATGAACCCAGAGACCAGGGCGTCTTTGAGGTATTCCTCCATGGCCTTGCGTTCTGGCTGAGAGAGGGAAAACAGTCTGCCACGAGGAGGGGTAGTCCCAGGGAGCAAGTCGATGGCACAGTCGTAGGCCTGGTGCGGAGGAAGAACGGCGGCCCTGCTCTTGCTGAATACCTCCTTGAGATCCCAGTACTCTGTGGGAACTTGAGATAACTCGGTGAGATCAGGGGGCTCGGCAGGAGACACAGGAGAGCTAGAGAGCAAACAAGAGGCATGGCATGCAGGGCCCCATTCCACAACCTGGCTTGTTACCCAGTCTATGCGAGGGTTGTGGCGAGTAAGCCAAGGAAGGCCTAGAATAACTGGGAACTCAGGTGAAGGAATCAGGTGCAGGGATATTTCTTCCTTGTGACCTTGAGACTGGAGGAAGACTGGAGAAGTAACTTGGGTGACTCTTCCATCACCTAACGCTTGGCCATCGAGGGCAGACACAGACAGTGGGACTTCAAGAGGTGCAGTCGGAATATTGATGCTTTGGGCGAAGTGAATATCCATAAAGTTCCCAGCCGCCCCTGAGTCTAACAAAGCTTGACAAGAGTGGACAGACTCACCCCAGGAGATGGAGACTGGGATGTAGATTCCTTGGCCAGGGAGTCCGGGAGAGAGGGTAGGCCCTGTCACAACCCTCCCTCGGCTGGACGGGGTGGTCCTTTTCCCAAGAGTTCGGGACATGATGCTCGGAAGTGACCAGGCTTGCCACAGTAGATGCAGCACTTGTCCCTCCTTCTGCGCTCCCTCTCAGATGCGGAGAGGCGAGTACGACCCACTTGCATGGGTTCTGGACAGTCACTGAAGGAGGTAGACGGTTTCCAGGTAGAGGTAGGGAGGCTGGGGGGGCTCAAGGCTTGGTGGCGTTCTCTCATCCTGTTGTCCAGACGAATAGCATGTGAGATGAGGGTTTCGAGGTCACTTGGGCATCCAATAGAGGCCAGACCATCCTTGATGGGGTCAGACAGACCATGGTGGAAGGCTGACACCAGGGCAGTCTCGTTCCATCCACTTACTGCTGCGAGCGTTCGGAACGAGATGGCGTAATCTGCGACGCTTCCTCCTTGCCGGATGGACATGAGCTTTCGGGCTGCGTCGGTACTGATGTCCGCCTGATCGAAGACCTGAAGCATCTCTTCAGAGAACAGCTGGAAATCAAGGCACTCAGGTCCCTGTCTTTGCCAGATAGCAGTAGCCCAGGCTCGCGCCTTACCAGCTAACAAGGTTATCACAAAGGCAATCTTGCGGCGATCCGTAGTGTAGGTGGTAGGCTGAAGCTCAAAGGTGAGTTGACACTGGGTAAGGAACTCTCGGCACTCACTGTGCTTGCCGTCGTACCTCTGTGGTGCAGGAAGGCTGGGTTCGCGAGGTGAAGAAGGCAGCATGGCAGGAGGCACAGGAGCAGGATCAGGAGATGCAGGCAGAGATGTCAGCTGTGCCAGGGTTTTCCCGATTTGCTGAAGCAGTTCCTCGTGGCGAGCAAGGGCCTCACGTTGGCTGGTGAGCGTACGTCCATGAGCGTCCATGGTCGCTCCAAAGCGTGTCAAAGCTACCATAATTCCCTGAAGGTTGGCCGGGTAGACAGTTGAAGCAGCCTCTGCTGAGTTGGTCATGACAGAGTCTTTCTGTTAGGGTTTTGCTGGGATTTGAACCTGGTTCGTTGGTGTGATAATCCAGCAAACCCCCACTAGGCCACCAGGGGGATGACTCAAATGCAGAGGCGTGAGGCGGAAGTAGAAAAAGAATCAAAAGGTTTATTTATACTATATACACTATATACAGGGCAAAACAAAAAAAAAAAAACAAAGAGTATAATCCAACACTGGGAAGACAAAGGGAAAAATAAAATATCAAAAGTTTAAAGTCCAAAAAGGAAAAGGCAAAATTGCAAAAGCTCAGAAGATCCAAAAAACACAGTCACTACTAAATCCAAAAGAAAAGCAAAGTGCAAAACAAAGAACACAGTACAGAGGAAACTGGAGATAAACATAACAGCACAAAGACTCCGTGACAAGAGGACTGAACTCAGGGGGTATAAATACACAAACTAAATTGAACACAGGTGAAAATAATCAGGACTAAACAGGCAATTAACAAAAACACAAAACACAGGAACAGTGGCAGCCTCTAGAGGCCAAAATAAACATGACACGAAAAGGAAATAACAGCGGCCTCTAGAGGCCAAAACAGTCCTAGTCCTAACAATACCACTACACTGTACTAAACCATACTATGGTGTACCATACCATTCCTTGTCATGATGCACTCTATGCTATACTATACAATACTACACTGTACATCAGTGCAATGCTCTCTACACCACATTGTGGCACACCATACCATGCTATTTCATGATCTACGATGCTATACTATATCATTATATACTATAACATGCTACACTATACTACACTATACCACACTATGCTACAACACAATGCTCTATGCCACACTGTGTACTGCACTGTGCCATGCCATATCATGATATACTCTACTCTATTCCGCTCCACTCTGCTCCGCCCCAATCCACTCCACCACACCACAGTATGCTAAACTACACTATACTATGCCACACTGCACCGTTATACTACACTACACTATACTATGCCATGCTATGCCATGCGATACTGTACTACATTAAACTATACTACACTATGCTACACTACACCATGCTATACTGTGCCATGGTATACCATACCATCAACTGTGGTGATATACTATGCTACAGTCTACTATACTACAATGCTATACTCAATACCACACTATGGTACACCATGCCATGCCATGCCATGCTTTATCATGAGCGATACTACAATACACTATACTACACTACACCATATTATACCACACTACACTACACTGTACTATACTATGGTACAATGCTCTGTACCACACTGTAGTACACCATGCTGTGCCATGCCATATCATGATATACTTCACTCTACTTCAATTTATTCTACTATACTATAACGCACTGTACTATGCTACACTAAACTATGGTACACCACACCATTCCTTGTTGTGATACACAATATTATAGTATACTATACTGCAGTACAATGCTCTATACTACACTGTGGTACACCATGCCATCCCATGCTGTATCATGAGCTATTACTATACTGCACTACAATATAGTGTGCCATACCTTGTCATGATGCACTATGCTATATTGTGCTATGATATAATGCGCTATACCACACGGTGCTACACCATACTGTGCCATGCTATATCATGATATTCTCTGCTCCACTGTACTATACTGTACTATACTATACTCTTGGTAGTCCATTGATCTGAGGATGATGTAGTCTGTGCATTCAGCAATGAGAGCGCATGTGGCTCAGCAGCCCGAAGCTGGAAGTGCGCAGGCACCCGCAGGTGTCACAACGGTGTTCTGAAGTTTGGACTAAGGTGGACATGGCTCTGTGACGTCTGTCCCTTTGCAGCAGCGAGACGTTGTCATTGGTCCTCTTCGAAGGCAGCTGTTGCTCTGGAAGTGAGCAACCTCCAGGCTTTCCTGTTTGTGGTGAAGGCTTCAAGCTGTCGTGGTTGGATGCCACACCATTTGAGGTTGCTTTTCAGGGTATCTTTGTACCTCAATATGGGCCTTTCCTGTCTGTATGAGCCCTCCTTGAGCTCCCTATACATCAGCTGTCGGGGGATGCAGTTGTCATTCATTCTGATGATGTGACCAGTCCAGCGTAGCTGAACCTTCAATAGCATTGACTTGATGCTTATTGAGTCAGCTCTGTCCAGCACCTCTTGGTTCATAACTCTGTCTTGCCAGCATATGCCCATGATCGTGCACAGCAATCTTGTGTGAAACTGGTCCAGCTGCTTAATGTGCTGCTGGTAGAGGGTCCACATTTCGCACCCGTACAGGAGTGAAGAAAGGACTACGGCCATATAGATTTTGAGCTCGGTGGTCAGTCTTATGCCCTTCTGCTGGAGAACTTTCACTCTCAGTCTTCCAAATGCTTGGCTAGCTTTCTGAATCCTAGATGTGATTTCTTTATCCAGTGCTCCATCTGCAGAGATTGTGCTGCCCAGGTACTTGAAGCTCTCCACACATTTCAGTTTGTCTCCATCAATGGTGATGGATGCTGTATTTGGGGCGGCTTGAACCAGGACGTCCGTCTTTTCTAGACTGATTGTTAGTCCGAACAGCCTGGATGCTGCAAACGGTCGACGATGGTCTGCAGATGATTCTCCTTGTGTGCCAGGAGGGTACAGTCATCCACAAAGAGGGCTTCAAGGATGAGTTTCTCCATGGTCTTGGTTCGAGCGGAGAGACGACAAAGGTCAAAGACAGCTCCATCTGAGTGATATTTGATGTACACGCCAAGGTCAAGGTCTTTTACAGCATGGAGTATGACCTGCGAGAAGAACAAATTGAACAACACGGGGGCAAGGACACAGACCTGTTTCACTCTGTTTGAGATGTTAAAGGAGCTTGTGTAGTCACCATTGGAGAGGACTTGTCCAATCATGTTGTCATGTAAGAGCCATATCAATGTGGTGAATTTGTGTGGGCAGCCCAGCTTCATGAGGATAGTCCACAAAGCTTCCCTGTTGATTGTGTTGAACGCTTTTGTCAAGTCTATGAACACCGCATACAAGTCCATCTGTTGCTCGATGCATTTCTCCTGGACCTGATGCACAGCGAACACCATGTCTATGGTACTGCAACCAGGGTGGAATCCACACTGAGCTTCAGGCAGATTGCTCTCAGAGATGTTGGTGATGAGCCTGTTCAGGAGGATGTGAGCCAGGATCTTTCCGGCAGTGGAGAATTGTGATATTCCTCTGTAGTTGCTGCAGCATGACTTTGCTACTTTGTTCTTGTATAGTGCCACTATAGTGGTATCCCAGAGGTCTGATGGCATGCCTTCTTCCTCCTAGATGGTTGATATGACATTGTGGAATGCTTTGAAGGCTGATGTTTCAAGTACTTTGTACAGTTCTGCAAGAATCCCGTCCTTTCCAGGCACTTTGCCACAGTTCATCTGCTTTATGGCAGTCCTGACCTCATCCTCACTGGGGGGGGAGGTCAAGATCCTCCTATGTTGGCTTCTGGGGTATCTGTTGTAAAGCAGCCTGGTCAACAGTAGAAGGTCGGTTGAGAAGTTGGCAGAAGTGTTCCTACCATCTTGCACTGATTTCCTCCTTGTCTTTGATGATGCTGTAGCCATCAGCAGAGAGCAGAGGGGCTGTTCCTCCCCTTGAAGGCCCAAAGATGGCCTTGATGGCACTGAACAGCATCTTGCAGTTGTTGGTGTCTGCGTAGAGCTGCACTTCATCAGCCTTCTTCTCCCACCATCGATCTTGCATAGCATGGACTTCTCTTTGGGCTCTGGCATGACAATCCTTGAATCTGCCACATCGCAAGCAGCACTTAGGATGGTTCTGCCAGTCAGTGTAGGCCTTTCTCTTCTCATCCAGCAGTGCTTGCATGGCCTCATCGTTTTCATCAAATCAGTCCTGATGGAGCCTCTTCTTTGGGCCTAGTACTGTCTTGGCTGTTTCTGTGACCATTTCTTTGAACTGGTTCCATTTCTCCTCTGGCCCACCAGTTAGCAGTCCTGTTGTCTCGAACTTGTTATGAAGACTGGTTTGAAATTCTTGCTGGCAACTCGGTGATAGCAGTCTAGCTGTGTTGAAAATCGGTCTGACAAGCTTTGGGCATTTGCAGTGGTGAGGGGCTATATAGATATTGAACTTGGCTCTAACAAGTCTGTGGTCCATCCAGCAATCAGCACCATTCATTAAGGATGCCACCATTGTCATGTTGGCGGGTAATGATGAAGTTGATGAGATGCCACTGTTTGGATTGCGGGTGCATCCACGTGGTCTTGTACTTGTTGGGCTGCCTGAACATTGTGTTGGTTATTAGCAGTCCATACTCAGCGCATTTGCTCAGCAGTAGCAGACTGTTGCTGTTCATCTTTCCAACTCCATGTTTCCTTATCACTCCTCTCCATTGGTCATTGTCTCTGCCAACTCTGGCGTTAAAGTTGCCTAGCAATATGAGCTTGTGGAAAGCAGGTGTGGCTTGCAGCAGAGCATCCAAGTCAACATAAAACTGATTTTTGATCATCTCTGTGCTTGCCATGGTGGGTGCGTAGGTGCTGATGATGGTGACAAAACACTTATTGCTGATAGGGAGGCAGCTCTTCATCAGTCTTTCATTGATGCCAGGAAGGAGATCAGGAATCTGCTTCAGAAGGCTGGACTTGATGGCGAATCCACCATGGATTCTGTCCTCATTCTGGGCTTTACCTTTCCAGAAAAATGTATATCCGCTGCCTGTTTCTGACACTGATCCTTCTTCAGCAAGTCAAGTGCTGCGATGTCGATGTTGTATCTTGACAATTCCTTGGCAGTAAGAGTTGTCCATCTCTGAGGTCTTGAGACATTGTCTCTATCCATAAGGGTATGCACGTTCCACATCCTGATGATGAGTTTCTTCTTTTGGAGCCAACCGCAGGTGGGTAAGTCAGCCTGGTGAGCTGGACAGACAGTTGAGGGCAGGCTTTGTTTGGGCCACCTTTTCTAGGCCCCTTCCTTACTAGGATGAGCAGTGCAATCCTGAAGAGGCTGCTCAGTCACCTGAGATGTTGCCGAAGTTCTCTGCTGCCCCAGGTTCAGACAGCGACGACCAGAGTCCCAGGCTGCCTGCATGCAGGCTTGTGACTATGACTTCCAGTGGTTACCATCACCTGTCACTTTTGCCACTCCCCCATCACTGCAGGACTTGGTGGTTGGAAGTTGGGGGCTGGGTTGCACAGACACCTGTGCGTGAATTTGATTAAAGTGGAAGAGCCATTGCACAGAGGCAATTCCACTCTCTCGGCAGAAGAAACCTTGACCTAGTGGAATGGAGAAGCGTTACGTCTGGAGACCTCTATACTATACTATACTATACTATACTATACTATACTATACTATACTATACACATTTAACCTTGAAACCCTATACATCCTTTACATCTACTCCTAACCACGGCTAATTCACACATAATCTACTCTTATAATCCACAAATGCCTATCCTTTCACAAAACACCTATCTCTTCACCTACCACTACAGCTACATTTAATATTCATAAAATAACCCCACCCCTTAATAGAACCTACCACACATAACATTGGCCACTCTACATGTAACCTACTTCTATACCATTTATATATACTACATAGCATACATAGCATATATTTATGGTCAGTAGGTTCCATACACTACTCCTGATTTCAATACATCACCCTTGCACTTACTTATAACCTTAACCGCTTGACACATAACCTAATTCTTTAGCTGCCGCTTCACCTTAATACCATACACATCACTTTAACCACTTAAACATACCCCTACACATCATATTCCTTTTCCTACTGGAGTTGTTTATACACTGGCCCTACAACCTAACCTTGACCTTATCCAGACTAGGCATCACCTTACTCTAAGTGTCTACCTCAATCTTTACTCCCTACAAATAGCTTACTTCTATGCAGTACACCACCTACTTCACATTACATTTTCTAGCCTGTCTTTTGTGCTTACTCAGCTGTCCATTTGCATTGGAGGATATGAAACCTGGCAGTCTCGAATGCCCAATGCAAAAGAACCCCACTGAAATAATACTGGCCCTAAAGTCATATGAGGGTTGAAATGTTTCAAGATGAGTTATCATTTTTGACTGCTTGGTCTTTCTTCTGATATAGATGATACAGTATATGAAAGCCAGAGTGAATGATGAATCACAGATCACTGCATGTCCTGTTTTTCACCACAGCCTGGATTATAAAGAAAAAAACATCGTTTTTTGTTTTTTTTATTTTGTTTTGTTTTTTTAGCTAATGCATTCACCTGTTATGAATAGGTTTGCTCCCACTGTTAGTAATCTGATTATTTATTTAAATTGTTGGAACTGGGAAATGGAACAAAAAGACATTGCTTCTAGTCACAGTTAATTTCATTTGGGCCAAATTCCTCCTGGTGGCCCTTTTTTTTGGCAAAAAGGAAAGGAATTCTGAATTGTTGAATTCTGTTAATGAATGTTAATTTAATGTGCTGTTTATTTCCGGAGGGAAGCATTTGAGCATTTGTGGCTGCATTTTAATAGGGTATTTTAACAGTAAGCAACTGAAATGATGAATTATTATATTGATTCAGTGCTGAAGAGTTGGATAAAACTTCATAAGGAGAGATGGAGATAAGATTGAGATTAAAGTTGAAAAACACTGAAGAATAACTTTAATGTTGTTTACTGATCATACTTGTGGAAGAAAAGAAAAAGAAGCATTCCTCCTCAATCTTCACACCAGGACCACATCCGATTTTTGTTCCACCCACTGCAAAAGGAATAGCAAGGCCAAATGCTGGTGTGACCCCTGATACATCTTAAGGAATGAAGCTCAGTCCAGGAAATGTGCTCTAGAGGTGCTAGCTGTGACGGATGCTGCTGCTCTCCAGTCTAGGTTTAATGGCACAAGTCATTTAGATACATCTGTGCATTGTTTTGATCTCTCTCGCTCTCTCTCACTCACACATACACACACGATCACAAACACCGAGAATGTGTATACTAGGTCCTACTCGGACTGTTGCCCAGCCTGATACTCCATTAAAAGCACGTGCCATACCGTCTGCGCCACAGATGTCTAAAGCGTGGACTGAACACAAATAATTTGTTGTTTGTTTATTAATTTATAGACTTTTCCAGGTTTTAGAGCGAGAAAACAGCTGCCGTGTCGCCACACCATGACTCTACCTCCCCAGAATAGCTAATCCATGATAAGTGCTGGCAGGAGACACGCACTAGCTCAGGTGGACAGGATGCACAGCCAACTGGAAAAGCCACACACACACACACACACAGAGTAATAACAAGAAGTGTGTGAGTCCTGTATGAGAGTGTGTGAGTCCTATAACAAAATCAAATTCCCAGAGGAGCATATGATTTATGTTACATGCTAACTGTGAAACCAATTTTTTTCAATTATGTTGTTTTTAATAAAGTCTTAGTTTGCACATTACCTCAACTAGGAAGATTTACTGACTGTAAAGAGGCGTGTCTCAGGCAAACTCCACCCCCCACCCCCAGCGGAAAACAGCTGAGTAAAGGAAATGAAGATGCCAAGAAGAAAGGCAAAAGGTGTAAAAGCATTTAATCTCTCTGTACACACACACACACACACACACACACTGCTCACTAGCTCAGGAAATTAATTAGATGGGCCACTTGCCATGAGAAGTCATTGTGTGCATTTAGGTGTGAGTGTAAGATAAAAGGAGGAAGAAGGTATTAATTCTCTGGGCAGGACCACAAACAAACATCGAACCATTTTTATTCTTGTGTCTCTGTTCGGTTGACTTGGTGATACAGATCATTTTAATATATGATTTTTTGGGGGGGTTAGGAAGCGGTAAAGGGTGTTTTTACAAACCCCATGAAATTATATATATATATACCGCATAAGAGCATTTTCATGCCGCTTCATATTCATGTCATTGTTATTCCTTCGTATCTGTTCACAATCATAAATCCAGCCCCTCCTGACACGGGAACGCCCCAACCAGCATGGCAACGATCCTTCCCCAACGTTCCGGATCTGACGGCCGGATTCCATCTTCCTCTCCCGAACACGCCAGCGACGGATTTGTTGACACATCCATCCGCATGTGTCTGTGTAATGATATTATTTTTCATTTCCCAGGCAAAAAGAAAACACCATTACCCAAGGCAGTGAGTCGTAACGAAGCATTCTGTGCCTCCGTCTCTTTTCCTCTTTTTCGGCGGGACTCTAATTGAATTACCCTCTCTCATGATGGAAAGTTTCAAAGGGACCGTTCCTGTCTTCTTCCTTCTTCCTGCTTTCGTTTCAAGGCCTTTTCCACAAAGTCGAACCATCTCGATTTAGTTTTTCTCCTCCAGCACGTATTCCAAACCGACGCTGACACAAGCTGGCCGTCCAATTTAGCCTCAGTTAAAGAAAATCCGGCTCCAGAGAGAATATAAAGAGGCAAGTGGACAGGGTCAGGCTATGGACCTGTCTTTTATTCTCTGTGTTTGGGCTGGAGCTGTGTATATTCATAGAGCATTCAGTTTTTCTGAAAGGAGACGTCCACCACTAGGAGTGGACTGAATTCAGACCAATGGATGAAGAGGCAAGAAGCCAGCTCATCTTTTGTGCAGCAGGATTAAGAAAGGAAGAGACTGTTGAATAAGGGATTCAGGTCTGACTGGCACCTCTATAGACAGAAGGACATGCATTTGACAAGAGGTCCTGGACTGCATTATTGCATGCACCCAAGTGCTCAATTGATTTATGATGCACAAGAAAGTAACTGGTGGAAAAAAAGGTTTATGTAGTTTTGAATAAAATGTCCTGGATTTATTCACAAGCCTAATTTGTAGCAAATCTGAATTAAATTTCACTATTTAACCTTAACCCTGAGAAGCACAACTTGTATAATATTACTACTGTTGCTGAAAAGCTTAGCTTTGGAGTTTTGTGAGTCAGTTATTACTTTTAGTGTGTGACAATTTGCAGGAATTCCCTTGAGTATATGTGTCATTAGTTGGTCCATCCCTTTCATTTGTGCACTTGTGTAGACAAGCTTTTTATAGCCTCTTACAACGATGGACAATTGTCGAATGGATAATTGTCTATTTCTTTAAGAGTGCTTTCACGTACGCAGTCGATTCGAATCAAAACCTCGGTGCATTTCATTTGTGCATGTGAGAACACAATTATCAAACTCATGCTGAACGAAAATACTCTTAATGAGTACAAACTAATTGGTGGAAAAACGAAAAGGCAATCAAATGGTGAGAATTTTCTAGAAACTTCCTCCATGCATGTTCTGATGTTCTGATGCAGTGCCCCAGGTATCCTTCTGTGTGTGTGTGGCTGTCCACAAGCGTACTTTATTACACATCGATGTAAGCCATGTCCTCAGGGGTCACACAGAGGGGAGAGTCTGACTCTGATGGCGACTTCTGTTCTAAAGAGGGAGGAGCAAAGTTCTTTCTCAGTGAGTAGGAAACAGACAGAGAGACTAAGTGCTCCCTCAGGGCCTGACCTACAGTCTGAGCTCTGAAAACCCTCAATCAGAGGAGCCAAGCAAAATTGATTAGCACATTATTTTCTCTTGACGAGCTCTGGCTCTAGCCATGCCAGCGGTTCGAGCTTTCAGAGTATTTGGATCGCTGATGGATGTGTCGAAATGCAAGATAAAATTGAGCAGGAAAACAAAGACCTGCTTTCTCACACTGTCATAGATTTACTCCATTCTTAATGAGCTGCAACTGAGCAAAAGACTCGATCATGTGATAAAACAGACTTTCTATCATTTGCATCTGTTTCATTTGGTTGGGTAGTAATTATTGTTCTTAAGTGCTATAAAGACAGTAATATCACCAAAATGAAGAAAGGCAGTGAGCTGGAGAGTGTTTCATGTTTGCTAAGCTAATTGCTTTCACTAAAGCTTAGCATTAGTTTGCTTAAGAATTTGATATTTGCTGAAAGCATCCTACAGCATTATGCATTAGGCACATGTAAAGAAATGCTGGAGACCAAAAATGACTTAAAAATAATGAAATAAAATGTTTCAACATGGGCGGCACGGTGGTGTAGTGGTTAGCGCTGTCGCCTCACAGCAAGAAGGTCCTGGGTTCGAGCCCCGGGGCCGGCAAGGGCCTTTCTGTGTGGAGTTTGCATGTTCTCCCCGTGTCCACGTGGGTTTCCTCCGGGTGCTCCGGTTTCCCCCACAGTCCAAAGACATGCAGGTTAGGTTAACTGGTGACTCTAAATTGACCGTAGGTGTGAATGTGAGTGTGAATGGTTGTCTGTGTCTATGTGTCAGCCCTGTGATGACCTGGCGACTTGTCCAGGGTGTACCCCGCCTTTCACCCGTAGTCAGCTGGGATAGGCTCCAGCTTGCCTGCGACCCTGTAGAAGGATAAAGCGGCTAGAGATAATGAGATGAGATGAGGTACAATGAGTGCAGTTTTATAAGGAAATGAGCTGTAGGTTTTACTGAGCATCTTGCAGAACCAGCCACAGTTCTTCTGGACACTTTGACTGTCACACTTGCTTCTTCATTTTGCACCAAAACCCAGTAGCCTTCATTATGTTTTCTTTTTTAATCTGAAACGTGGTCTCTTATGGGGGTGGTACGGTGGTGTAGTGGTTAGCACTGTTGCCTCACAGCAATCAGACTGTACAACTCCTCTCTGGGGGGGAGGAGGGGTAACAGGAGGACAGAGGGCAGGAAGGAGCAGTAGCCTAGCCTAGCCTAACTATATGCAATACCAGACAATGTGCAATATAATGTGCAATATAAAGTGCAATATCTTTCCTGCTCCCCCCCCCACACACTTACCCTAACCCCACTTCTCCCCCCTTTCCCCCTTCCTCTCTTCCCCATATCTTATTCTTTTACATTTGTATATGTAAATATTTAATTTATTTTAATTTATCTAGAAGTTTTTCTCTATTTCTTTTCTCTGTTTATCTGTAATGATGCTGCTGGAATCTTAATTTCCCTGAGGGAACCCTCCCAAAGGGATCTCCCCGGCCACCTCCACCAGTTCTTCCGGGGGAATACTGAGGCGTTCCCAGCCCAGCTGAGAGATGTAATCTCTCTAGCATGTCCTGGGTCTGCCCTGGGGTCTCCTCCCGGTGGGGCATGCCCAGAAAACCTCCCTTGGGAGGCGTCCAGGGAGCATCCTGACAAGGTGCCCGAACCACCTCAACTGACTCCTTTCGATGTGGAGGAGCAGCAGTTCTACTCTGAGTCTCTCCTGAATGGCCAAGATTCTCACCCTGTCTCTAAGGGAGAGCCCAGCCACCCTGCTGAGAAAATTCATTTCTCCCACTTGTATCCGCAATCTCATTCTTTCGGTCACTACCCATAGCTCATGACTGTGGGTGAGGGTGGGAACATAGATGGACCAGTAAATTGAGAGCTTTGCCTTTTGGCTCAGCCCTCTCTTTACCACAACAGACCAGTTTAGCATCCGCATCACTGCTGACACTGTCCCGATCTGTCTGTCCAACTCCCGCTCCCCTTTACCCTCACTCATGAACAAAACCTTAAGATACTTAAACTCCTCCACTTTAGGTAGCAACTCCCCTCTGACCCAGAGTAGGCACTCCACCCATTTCCGGCTGAGCGCCATGGCCACAGACTTGGAGGTGCTGATCCTCATCCCAGCCGCTTCGCACTCGGCTGCAAACCATCCCTGCACATGCTGTAAGCCACAGATTGATGAAGTCAACAGGATCACATCATCCACAAAAAGCAGAGACGTGATCCTGCTGCCACTAAACCAGACACCATCCACCCCTTGGCTGTGCCTAGAAATTCTGTCCATAAAAGTTATGAACAGAACCGGTGACAAAGGGCAGCCCTGGTGGAGTCCCACATGCACTGGGAATGAGTCCGACTTACTGCCGGCAACGTGAACCAAACTCCTGCTCTGGTCATACAGGGTCCGAATGGCCCACAGTAGTGGGCCCTGAACCCCATACTCCCGAAGCACTCCTCACAGGGTACCATGAGGGACATGGTTGTGTGCCTTCTCCAGCTCCACAAAACACATGTAGGCCTATTGGGCAAACTCCCATGCACCCTCCAGTACCCTTGCAAGGGTAAAGAGCTGGTCCAATGTTCCACGACCATGACAAAAACCACATTGTTCCTCCTGAATCCGAGGTTCAACTATCGACTGGACTCTCCTCTCCAGCACCCCAGCATAGGCATTCCCAGGGAGGCTGAGAAGTGTGATCCCCCTATAGTTGGAACACACTCTACGGTCCCCCTTTTTAAAAAGGGGGACTGCCACCCCAGTCTGCCAGTCCAGAGGCACTGTCCCCGACCTCCACACAATGTTGAAGAGGCATATCAGCCAAGACAGCCCAATAACATCCAGTGCCTTCAGGAACTCAGGACGAATCTCATCCACCCCTGGAGCCCGGCCACAAAGAAGCTTTTTAACCACCTCAGCAACCTCAGCCCCTGTGATGGGCGAGTCTTCCCAGGCACCCTCAGACTCTGCATCCTCCTCGGACAACATGAAGGTGGGATTGAGGAGATCCTCAAAGTATTCCTTCCACTGTCGGACGATGTTCCCAGTTGAGGTCAACAGCACGCCATCCTCCCTGTACAGTGGTGCTTGAAAGTTTGTGAACCCTTTAGAATTTTCTATATTTCTGCATAAATATGTCATAAAATATAATCAGATTTTCACACAAGTTCTAAAAGTAGATAAAGAGAACCTGAGTTAAACAAATGAGACAAAAATATTATACTTGGTCATTTATTTATTGAGGAAAATGATCCAATACTACATGTCTGTGAGTGGCAAAAGTATGTGAACCTTTGCTTTTAGTATCTGGTGCGACCCCCTTGTGCAGCAATAACTGCAACTAAACATTTCCAGTAACTGTTGATCAGTCCTGCACACCAGCTTGGAGGAATTTTAGCCCATTCCTCTGTACAGAACAGCTTCAGCTCTGGGATGTTGATGAGTTTCCTCACATGAACTGCTCACTTCAGGTCTTTCCACAACATTTCGATTGGATTAAGGTCAGGACTTTGACTTGGCCATTCCAAAACATTAACTTTATTCTTCTTTAACCATTCTTTGGTAGAACAACTTGTGTGCTTAGGGTCGTTGTCTTGCTGCACGACCTACCTTCTCTTGAGATTCAGTTCATGGACAGATGTCCTGACATTTTTCCTTTAGAATTTGCTGGTATAATTCAGAATTCATTGTTCCATCAATGATGGCAAGCCGTCTTGGCTCAGATGCAGCAAAACAGGCCCAAACCATGATACTACCACCACCATGCTTCACAGATGGGATAAGGTTCTAATGATGGAATGCAGTGTTTTCCTTTCTCCAAACATAACACTTCTCATTTAAACCAAAAAGTTCTATTTTGGTCTCATCCATCCACAAAACATTTTTCCAATAGCCTTCTGGCTTGTCCACATGATCTTTAGCAAACTGCAGACAAGCAGCAATGTTCTTTTTGGAGAGCAGTGGCTTTCTCCTTGCAACCCTGCCATGCACACCATTGTTGTTTAGTGTTCTCCTGATGGTGGACTCATGAACATTAACATTAGCCAATGTGAGAGAGGCCTTCAGTTGCTTAGAAGTTACCCTGGGGTCCTTCGTGACCTCGCCAACTATTACACGCCTTGCTCTTGGAGTGATCTTTGTTGGTCGACCACTCCTGGGGAGGGTAACAATGGTCTTGAATTTCCTCCATTTGTACACAGTCTGTCTGACTGTGGATTGGTGGAGTCCAGACTCTTTAGAGATGGTTTTGTAACCTTTTCCACCCCAATGAGCATCAACAACGCTTTTTCTGAGGTCCTCAGAAATCTCCTTTGTTCATGCCATGATACACTTCCACAAACATATGTTGTGAAGATCAGACTTTGATAGATCCCTGTTCTTTAAATAAAACAGGGTGCCCACTCACACCTGATTTCAATCAATGGGATGACAAACACCTGACTCTAATTTCACCTTCAAATTAACTGCTAATCCTAGAGGTTCACATACTTTATTTTTGTACAATATTTTTGTCTCATTTATTTAACTGGCTTCTCTTTATCTACTTTTAGGACTTGTGTGAAAATCTGATGATGTTTGAGGTCATATTTATGCAGAAATATAGAAAATTCTAAAGGGTTCACAAACTTTACGGGAGGCTTTACGTCCTTTATGGGAGGCTTTACATCCGTTCACAAACAGACGGGAGTCTCCACTAGACGTTCCCAGCATACCCTCACCACATGTTTGGGCCTACTAGGTCTGCCAGCTCGCCACCAGGTAGTGATTAGTTGGCAGCTCTGCTCCTCGCTTCACCCGAGTGTCCAAGACATACGGTTGTAGAGCAGATGAAACGACTACAAAGTCAATCATTGATCTATGGCCTCGGGTGTCCTCATGCCACGTGCACTTATGGACACCCTTATACTCGAACATGGTATTCATTATGGCCAAACCGTGCATGGCACAGAAGTCCAACAACTGAACACCACTCGGGTTCAGATCGGGCAGGCCGTTCCTCCCAGTCATACCCTTCCAGGTCTCACCGTCATTGCCCATGTGAGCATTGAAGTCCCCCAGTAAAACAATGGCGTCCCCTCGTGGTGCACTGTCTCGCACCCCACTCAAGGACTCCAAAAAGGCCGGGTACTCTGAACTACCATTTGGCGCATAAGCACAAATGACAGTCAGAGACCATTCCCCGACCCAAAGGCGCAGGGAAACGACCCTCTCATTCACTGTGGAGAACTTTGATGTTAGTGCGCTTAACTGGGAGGCTGCCAATAGCCCCACCCGTGCCTGGCACCACTAACCCTTGGCAACTCCAGCATAGAAGAAAGTCCAACCCCGCTCCAAGAAATTGGTTCCAGAGCCCAAGCTATGCGCTGAGGTGAGCCTAACTATATCTAGTCGGTACCACTCAACGTCACGCACAAGCTCAGGCTCCTTTCCACCAGAGAGGTGATATTCCATGTCCCAAAAGCCAATTTTGCCAGCCAGGGATCAGTACACCAGGGCCTCTGCCTTTGGCTGCCACCCGATCCACAGTGCACCGGACCCTTAAGGCACCTCCTGCGGGTGGTGGGTCCACAGGAGAGTGGTTTCGTGTTGCTTATTCAGGCTGGGCCCAGCCGGGTCCTACGGACATAGGCCCAGCCACCAGGTGTTCGCCAACAAGCCCCGCCCTCAGGCCTGGCTCCAGAGTGGGGTCCCAGTATCCCTGGTCCAGGCGAGGGTACTCGGATACCTGTTTTTCCTCTCATAAGGGTCATTCTGATCCGCTCTTTGTCTGACCTCTCATCTAGGATCTGTTTGCCTTGGGAGACCTGACCAGGGGCAAATGCCCCGACAACATAGCTCCTAGAATCCCTGAGACACTTAAACCCCTCCACCACGTTAAGGTAGCGATTCAAGGAGGGTTTATTTTTCCTGTAACATTTAATTTTGTGCTGGAAAACGAATGTTTGGAATTGAAAATGTTTTTTTGTACTGACTCGATAAAGTAGAAGCCATAAAATAGAAATCTATAACAAAGTTTGTATGAAAAAAAATAAGGTGCCTAAGACTTTTGCACAGTACTGTGTATATAAAGAAATTCCCTCAATTTCATTCGGAAGTGAGAAATGAGACGAGGAAAAAATTGCAGCATGCTGGTAGCATATGCTAAACATCAACTCTGAAACTGGCTGGAATTCATACAGTGGAATTGCTTCTGACACTGACACTCATCATATGGTCTAGTTGTGCATGGAGTAGTTTCAAATTCACACACTATCCTTGGCTAAAAGATGGAAAGAAAATTTTTGATAAGAGGTAACATTTACAGTTCTCATGGTATGCCTCTGTGTGTGTGTGTGTGTGTGTGTGTGCGCACCAGAGAAGGAGGCAACTTCTTTTGCATAGCATGCTGAAGCTAATCTGTATGTAGTCCTGTTAGTGTGTTAGTGAGTGAGCTTTTTCACATCACAGACATAAACTGCACCTCCGGCAAGCTCAGTCATTACCACAGCTGCACAGATAAACAGTAGCGGTGATGTTAGACAGCTAACTCTCAGGGAGAGATTCGCACAATGCATTAGCATGAGGGACGTCGGTTATACTGCTTGATTGTTAGCAAAATACTTCACTTTATAGCTCCGAGCACATTTCTGTCTGAAATATAGCCAAGCTATTAAAACAGACACCGGAGTGAGAGAAAGAGAGATGATAAAGTGTCAGCAGTGCTCAGAGGTGACCTGGACCTGCACGGTGTTACACCCTCTCCCTTAATCATAGCTGTCTGCATCATCCTCTCTTTCTCTCTCTCTCTCTCTCTCTCTCTCTCTCTCTCTCACACACACACACACACACACACACACACTTGCTCAGCCATGCCCAAATCTCATTTCATCTCAGGCATTGTGTATGTCTCAGCAGCATCAGTGCACACTTTTATGAGTTCACGCTTCTCAATTTTAACTCTGATATTCCTCCCACTGATGATTATTTGTTTGTTTATTCATTTATTCATTTATTCTTTACCCGATCGCTCACTTTAGCTGAGTTGGAAGTTAGAAGACATCAAATCTGTGGTCCAGGTAACGGCCGCTAAGAAACACTGAGACTGTGTAAGCATGTCCGTGTGTGTCCTGAATATGGAGTCGCCCAAGTGTAATGGTGGAATTGGGGAAGGAACCGTGTGTTGCATGATGAGGTGTAGTAAAGAGTAGTGGTGCAAAAGTATTACTTCTCTCCTCTTCACTGACTTCTGTCGTATACCAGTGTGTGTGTGTGTGTGTGTGTGTGTGTGTGAGAGAGAGAGTCGTTGTGACTGCAGGCCATCACAGCGCTGCTCACTCAAGAGGAAACACCACAGCTGTGCTTTCTGACAGCTGCTTCAATGACACACACACACAAATAAAAAAAAAAATATATATATATATATATATATATATACACATGCACACACTCTGTGTGGTCTACAGCGCAGATGCACAGGCACAGTATGCAGTCATAAATGTATTTCTTACGCACACACCAGTTACCCAGGTTGTAAAAGACTCCTCTGATCTTTTCTGATTCTTCAAGATAAAGCCTAATCTTCCTTAGATGAGTTCTGCCAATCCGTTTCTCCACTGTCTTTTCATCTCTTCATCCTTTCATCCTTTCGTCTTACAGAACAACGATCTGAAGACGAAATCTATTCCTCTCGTTTCATAGCTCATGAAATGGGCGAGTGTCCAGGCAGGTGTAGCTTAGTCTTTAAGCTTAATGCTAGTAATTAGCAATAAAAAGGATTTAAAAAAAAAAAACACCTGGAAAAAGGATAAAATTGTGTATTGATGCTGTTATCCGAATTAATGCTAGATTAATCATATTAAGGAAGGTACATGGTGTCACATGACATGAAATGCAGTCTAAATACTGCTATGCACAACAGTAAAAGCTTGGAGCACAGCATCGTGGTTATCTTGTATTCCTTCCTGGTTTATTATTTGATGCTTTAGGTTATTCCAAATCCTCCTATTGGACCTATGATTATCTCCGTATTTAATGAGAACTTGTATCTCTTCCTACAGCTAAATTGATTGACAGTGAGTTTTATAGAAAGTGCAGTTTAAATTTGGCAGCATTGTTTAATTGAATAGCAGCTTCAGTATCAATTTCCCTCCCTCGCTTGATTAGCGTTGTGTTTCCATCAGCACGTCGTGTGTCAGTCATCAGCGTGTGGGAAGCAGTGCAGCACAGACACAAAAGCGCCAAAACGTTTCCTGTGCTAATCACCTTCCTCACCAGGCCATTTTAATTGCACCTCTTTAATTTCATGAATAAATCCAGCATATTGAATGTGCCGAAGACCTACAGTATAGTGCAGTCTGTGGGAGAGGAGAAGGAAGGACGTGGTGTGTGCGTAAGTGTGTGTGTGGGGGGTATGGGGTGGGGGGTAATTATGGAAGGCAAGCACAATAGATTCATCATTATATTGGAGCCTGAACAGCTCTGAAAATCCGCTTAGTCAGAGTTCCACAAGGTGCAGTGCGAAGGTGCATTTAGGATTTGTTCTTCGTTCTATCAGTCAGCATTTTTTAATTTTCTGTTGCTTTCGATTTTTATGTACTTTATATCTTGAGAATCTCTGATTATGAGAATATTCTCAGCATTAAAACATGATTGAATGGCCATTGTTTATTTGATTACACATTATTTTTAAATTATGAGTCAAATTATCATACATTGGCACGACAGTTAAGAAAGACTGTACATACAGTGCTGTGCAGAAGTCTTAGGCACTTATAAAGAAATGCTGTAGACTAAAAAATGACTTTAAAATCATTAAGTGTTTCAACTTTAAAAAAAACACTATACATTTTATAAGTAATAAATGAAACAAAGTCAATATTTGGTGTGAGACGACCCTTTGCTTAAAAAAAAAAGTAGTCTCAGGTACAGTGAGTGCAGTTTGATGCGGAAATGAGCTGTAGGTTTTACTGAGCATCTTACAGAACCAGCCACAGTTCTTCTGGACACTTTGACTGTCACACTCGCTTCTTCATTTTGCACCAAAACCCAGCAGCCTTCATTATGTTTTCTTTTTTAATCTGAAAGTGGTCTCTTATGGAATATGCTGCTCAGATACAAACTTTTTTTTTTCCCTGTAACATTTAATTTTGTGCTGGAAAACGAATGTTTGGGACTCTAAAATGTTTTTGTACTGACTTGATAATGTAGAAGTCTCATCTCATGATCTGTAGCCGCTTTATCCTGCTCTACAGGGTCGCAGGCAAGCTGGAGCCTATCCCAGCTGACTACGGGCGAAAGGAGGGGTACACCCTGGACAAGTCGCCAGGTCATCACAGGGCTGACACATAGACACAGACAACCATTCACACTCACATTCACACCTACGCTCAATTTAGAGTCACCAGTTAACCTAACCTGCATGTCTTTGGACTGTGGGGGAAACCAGAGCACCCGGAGGAAACCACGCGGACACGGGGAGAACATGCAAACTCCGCACAGAAAGGCCCTCGCCGGCCACGGGGCTCAAACCCGGACCTTCTTGCTGTGAGGCGACAGCACTAACCACTACACCACCGTGCCGCCCTAATGTAGAAGTCATAAAATAGAAATCTATAATAAAGTTTGGATAAAAAAAACATAGGGTGCCGAAGACTTTAGCACAGTACTGTATATCTGAACTGTTCAACACAATATAACGGTCCAAAATAGAAGCTCCAAATTGAGGGCCTGAATATGTTAATAATATAATAAATTTAATGTTAATTAAACCCATTTAGCAAACAAACAAGCAATAAATAAATAAATACTAGACTTTTTTCTGTCACAGCAACTAGACAACTTTATGTGGAAGTCTATAAAATCTTAATCTTTTGTGAGGTTGGAAACTGTAAGATAACGAGCCGACACACATACTTGCACTTGTGTGTTAGCCATATGAGTGTGTGTGTGGTAGTTTATATATGTGTGTGTGTTACTTTGTCAGATTTGTAAACCACAGACTCCCGTGCAAATGAAACACAGCAGCGTCTGCGGAGCACATGTCTGTGAACTAATCAGTGTTTAATTCAAGTCAATCACAGGAAGTCATGTTACAGCTTTTTCATCTCTGCTCCTTTACAACTGAACCTTTTAAGGTCTGCTTCATTTTCAGCTATTTTATAGTAGTCTACTTAATAAAACTTTACTTCATTACAAGTTTAAATGGCACTCACAGGAAATCGTTCTGGCTCCTCACACACACACACACACACACACACACACACACACACACACACACAGAGATTAAAGTAGTGTGTCATCTGCTACCCGTTTATATAACAGAATCTAAAAATAAATAAATAACTCTTTTCCCTGTCTAGTACTGCTTGATAGTCTACAAATAATAGAGCAATATATTGAACTGGCTTTAAATTTCAAACAGAACTTTGAATTTTCTTCACCAACAAGCTCCAACGTAATTAAATACTGGCATTTTCCATTCAACACCACAATTCCCCAAGACATGCCAACATGCTCCATCCAACATTAACATTACTTGGATAACACACATTCTTCAGTCACCACCTCTGCTGAATACTAACATTATGGATCAAACACAGATATTCTCCATCAAACACCAACATTCTTCACCAAACACTGACATTCATCATCAAATACTGACATTCTCCATCAAACACCAACATTCTTCACCAAATACTGACATTCTCCATCAAACACTGACATTCTCCATCAAACACTGACATTCTCCATCAAACACTAACATTCTGCATCAAGCACTGACATTTGCCATCAAACACTGACATTCTCCATCAAACGCTGACATTCTCCATCAAACGCTGACATTCGCCATCAAACGCTGGCATTCTGCATCAAACACTGACATTCAGCATCAAACACTGGCATTCTCCATCAAACACTGACATTCACCATCAAACGTTGGCATTCTCCATCAAACACTAACATTCACCATCAAACACTGACATTCGCCATCAAACGCTGGCATTCTCCATCAAACACTAACATTTACCATCAAACACTGACATTCGCCATCAAACGCTGACATCCACCATCAAACGCTGCCGTTCTCCATCAAACACTGACATTCGCCATCAAATGCTGACATTCTGCATCAAACGCTGGCATTCTGCATCAAACGCTGGCATTCTGCATCAAACACTGACATTCACCATCAAACACTGACATTCACCATCAAACACTGACATTCTTCATCAAACACTGACATTCTCCATCAAACATTGGCATTCGCCATCAAACGCTGGCATTCTCCATCAAACACTAACATTCACCAACAAACACTGACATTCGCCATCAAACGCTGACATCCACCATCAAACGCTGCCATTCTCCATCAAACCCTGGCATTCTGCATCAAACACTGGCATTCTCCATCAAACTCTGACATTCGCCATCAAACGCTGACATTCTCAAACACCAACGTTCTTCACCAAACACTGACATTTACTGTAGCACCAAACACTGACATTTAGCATCAAACACTGACATTCTCCATCAAACACTAATATTCACCATCAAACACTGACATTCGCCATCAAACGCTGACATTCTCCATCAAACACTAACATCCGCCATCAAACGCTGCCATTCTCCATCAAACCCTGCCATTCTGCATCAAACACTGACATTCTCCATCAAACACTGACATTCACCATCAAGTACTGACATTCTCAATCAAACACCAACATTCCTCACCAAACACTGACATTTAGCACCAAACACTGACATTCTCCATCAAACACTTATATTCAACATCAAACACTGACATTCACCATCAAACTCTGGCATTCACCATCAAACACTGACATTCGCCATCAAACGCTAGCATTCTCCATCAAACACTAACATTCACCATCAAACACTGACATTCTCAATCAAACACCAACATTCTTCACCAAACACTGACATTTAGCACCAAACACTGACATTTAGCACCAAACACTGACATTTACCATCAAACACTGACATTCTCCATCAAACGCTGCCATTCTCCATCAAACCCTGGCATTCTGCATCAAACACTGACATTCTCCATCAAACACTGACATTCTCAATCAAACACCAACGTTCTTCACCAAACACTGACATTTACTGTAGCACCAAACACTGACATTTAGCATCAAACACTGACATTCTCCATCAAACACTGACATTCTCAATCAAACACCAACGTTCTTCACCAAACACTGACATTTAGCACCAAACACTGACATTTAGCATCAAACACTGACATTCTCCATCAAACACTGACATTCTCCATCAAACACTAACATCCGCCATCAAACGCTGCCATTCTCCATCAAACCCTGGCATTCTGCATCAAACACTGCCATTCTCCATCAAACACTAACATTCACCATCAAACACTGACATTCTCAATCAAACACCAACGTTCTTCACCAAACACTGACATTTAGCACCAAACACTGACATTCTCCATCAAACACTAATATTCACCATCAAACACTGACATTCGCCATCAAACGCTAGCATTCTCCATCAAACACTAACATCCGCCATCAAACGCTGACATTCTCCATCAAACCCTGGCATTCTGCATCAAACACTGACATTCTCCATCAAACACTAACATTCACCATGAAACACTGACATTCTCAATCAAACACCAACATTCCTCACCAAACACTGACATTTAGCACCAAACACTGACATTTAGCATCAAACGCTGACATCCACCATCAAACGCTGCCACTCTCCATCAAACCCTGGCATTCTGCATCAAACACTGACATTCACCATCAAACACTGACATTCTCAATCAAACACCAACATTCCTCACCAAACACTGACATTTAGCACCAAACACTGAAATTTAGCATCAAACGCTGACATCCACCATCAAACGCTGCCATTCTCCATCAAACCCTGGCATTCTGCATCAAACACTGACATTCTCCATCATACACTGACATTCCTTATGAAAACATTGACATTACACATGAAATACTGACCTTACCATTAGACATTGTCTGTGAACATCTAATATTATTCAGCAAACACTATCCTTCCTTATCAGTAAATGATACTGTCCATTAAATACTACCATTCTTCCAAACACTACTGTACCATCTATCATTCTCCATCAACCCCACATCAGATGTTAATGATGATTAATACGGAATGTTACTTTGATGTGGGAAAAAGTCCCAATCAGAAATTACTACAACTTGCTAATCAGTTTTAATGCTTCACAAAGATTTTTAACTGTTAATTAAGTCATGATTAAGTTGTATGTTCATCGTGCTCCATAATACGAATGTTCACACTATATATATTCTATAATGGAGTGTTAGTGAGAGATCAGATCAGCTGATAATATATTGAAATAGAGCTCTATTCCAATAACATAGTAACACTAACTGAAGAACTAACTAACCTGAAGTACAATATACAAACTACAGACCACTCATCCCTTCACTATCAGACAGTACAAGTGGACTCTGTCCATCTCCATGAAACGTATCCAAACTTCAGTTCTAAAATGGCAGAGAGAAGCCACCCTGTCTGTCTGCCTGGACAGAAATAGCACCGTTGTCGCGTACTGAAGAGTGTTAAAGTCATTCTTCCGCATACGGAGCATATGCTTTCGATCCACTCCTTTTGCTTCGGTCTCAGCTGTTCAGTAATACTTGATTTCTTCAACTCTCACACTTCTATTGATGCTGTTCTCACGTTAATTATTTGTAGGAAAGTTCCACTTAGGCCGCTCGCCATTCGGAGGTTTATTTGAGTTATTCATTACTTTATTTAGTTTTCTGCTTTTCTATCTCAGTGTCACTCATCTCTCTTGCTCAACTTATCCTCTTTCTGTATTTCACTCTATTCTCTCTCTCTCTTTATGATCCCTTTTACACTAATTTATTTTTCATGTAGCTGTAATGAATGCACTCAATCCAGGCAGATTTTAAACACATTGATTATTAAACACATTGCGTGAAATTGTGAACAAAAAGAATGCTAGTGTCATACTTGTACATGGTGCCAAAGAACCTTTTCATAAATTAATTTCTACTTGAGAAAGAAAGAGACCTATAATAAATACATTAGTTTTCATTGGATTGTAATAGAATCATCAGACTCGATACTGACTCTTAAATAAGAAATTTATTATCCCCCGCCCAAATGAAGTTCGGCGGGGGATATAGAAATGGGTCCTGTCCGGCCATCCGGCTGTCCGTCCGGTCAAGTTTTCATTTCCGGGCCATATCTTTAAAACTACTGAAGATAACGTCATGAAACTGTGTATACATATCAAGCAACATGTGAACTGGTGCTGTTTGCTATTTTGGATTTTTGAAAAAAACTATTTTTCAAATTTTGACATAAAAAATAGATTTTGACTTAGTTTCTTAGAGCAGGGGTTCTCAACCTTTTGCAACCTGGGCCCCACCAAAGCTGGTTCATTGCAGTTGGGGGCCCCTCTTCTCGCCCCGCCCCATCCCCCCCCCCAAACACACTCACCCGCACACTCTAAAAAATAATGGGGCCAGTACCGGTTCTTCAAGGCGATGCCATAGAAGAACCTTTTTCAGGGCTTCAAAGAACTGTTCATGCAACAGTTCTTTAAAGAACCATTTAAACCATTTGTTTGAGCAGTGAAGACAGATTTGTGTAAACATAGCCTATGTGCATTGACCAGCAAATGGTAAGAGAATGCCAGGCTCTGAAGAACCATTTCCAATGTGAAGAACCTTTCGCATAATGTAATGGTTCATCACAGAGTTTTGACTCTCCATGGAACCATCCAGAGATTTGAAGAACCACTGAAGCACCTTTATTTTTTAGAGTGCAGTGACGCCACCCGACCTACAGCACCTTATATCGACCGATAGATAGATAGATAGATAGATAGATAGATAGATAGATAGATAGATAGATAGATAGATAGATAGATAGATAGATAGCCCTGGGCTAGATTATTATTATTAGTAGTAGTAGTAGTAGCAGTAGCAGCAGTAGTAGCATTATCCATTCCATAGAAATACATAGGCCTATTATCATTATTAGGCTATTGTTATAATTGGCAGTAGCACCACATTTCTAATCTGCTTTCGGGCATTATTATAATTATAATTATTATAATTATTATTATTATTATGGCCTATTATCATTACTAAGCTGTTGGCGGTAGTACAAGACTTATGTTCTTTCAGGCATTATTATTATTATTAGGCCTATTATTATTATTATTATTATTATTATTATTATTATTATTATGCTATTATTGTTAATAGGCATTATTATTATTATTATTATTATTATTATTATTATTATTATTATTATTATTAGTGTTTTTATTAGGTATTTTATTAGGCTTATCATTAGCTGGCTATTGATATCATTGGGAATTGGGACCAGGCGTGAATTTAGGTTTTACTTTTTACTGTGCCTTTGTGATCTGCATTTGCGTTAATGCGAGACCTGAGCCTGCTTTGCCTTACAAAGATCCTCGATTCTTGGCGAAATGTTTGACAAGCACAGTCTCAAGTCATCCTCAATTTGCGCACGATTGCGATATTTCGTTTTGAGCGCAGTCATTTTTGAAAATCCTGCCTCACACAAGTAGGTCGATGCGAATGGGATGAGCAGTTTCAAGGCTACGTCACACAGTTGCGGGTACTCCTGCATCAATGCTGCCCAGAATGTCGAAAGAGGGCATGAGGTGAAGACTGCCTTAAGTCTACTGTCACTCTTCAGCTCAATAAGCTGTTCCTGCATGTCAACTGGAAGTTCGTCAGCAGTACACACAAATGGATCTCGAACCCACGCAAAAGAGCGATAATCCTCTGTGAAGTATGCCGCAAACTGTTTTTTCATTACCGACAGGTGCTCTGACGCTGCTTGAAAGACAGATGAGAAATCGTGGGAAGTGCCTGCATTACTGATAAAGTCTGCAAGGCTTGGGAACATATCACAGGTCCCCCGACTGATGCGGCCACACACACAAGATTTTATGATAGATTGATGATAGATTTTATAATAGTATTGATTTGTATGTAATAGTCCAATGTCCTGCATTTTGACATGGGTAAATGTGTTGCATCTGCTTAGCTACTATAGCCTGTTAGCCCCAGATTTTTTTTTTCCTCCATACATGAAGCCTACTCGCGACCCCCCTGGAGTACCTCCGCGCCCCACCAGGGGGGCGCGCCCCCCCGGTTGAGAACCACTGTCTTAGAGCAATGTTCGTTTCCAGAGCATATACCCAAAACTATTCATGATACAGATTTGAAACTTGGTATACATGTTAACAAGGTGATGTAGCTGTGCCTTTTCATGCTAAGATATTTGATAAATTTAAATTTTTCATGTTTCTATGGAGGGCGGCATGGTGGTGTCATGGTTGGTGTAGTGGTGAGCACTGTCGCCTCACAGCAAGAAGGCTCTGGGTTCAAGCCCATGGGCTGACGAGGGCCTTTCTGTGCGGAGTTTGCATGTTCTCCCCGTGTCCGCGTGGGTTTCCTCCGGGTGCTCCGGTTTCCCCCACAGTCCAAAGACATGCAGGTTAGGTTAACTGGTGACTCTAAATTGAGCGTAGGTGTGAATGTGAGTGTGAATGGTTGTTTGTCTCTATGTGTCAGCCCTGTGATGACCTGGCGACTTGTCCAGGGTGTACCCCACCTCTCACCCATAGTCAGCTGGGATAGGCTCCAGCTTCCTGCGACCCTGTAGAATAGAATAAGCGGCTACAGATGATGGATGGATGTTTCCATGGAAACAATTTCCGGTTAGTCTTAGGGGTAGGTTTTGTTTCCAGAGCAGACCTTGAAAACTATGAGCAGTATGGTCTTGAAAGTTGGTATATGTGTTGATTAAGTAATGTATATATGCCTTTTGATACTAAGAAATGTGAGAAATTTTCATTTTTAGTTCACCTGGAGCAAAGGTCCGGTGGGTTTATGCCATGGGCTGCTGAGGTCAGTGTAAAGAGGTAGGGTTGGTTTCCTGCAGCAGAACTTGAAAAATGTGACAAATAATATCTTGAAACTTGTTATATAGTTGGTATATAGGGCGGGGGATATAGATGACTCTGTCTTCTTGTTTTACGATGTGGCACAAGCTACTTCCAGTAAAATTGTGCGCTCTGATTGGTTCCTTGGCAGGCAATATTTTCGTGTAATACTTGTGGGTGAATACAGACTTTCTTTCCAAGGCACCAACTTTCAATGCTACACAAAACAAATAAAAACAAAATGACAAAAAAAGTCAAAACAGAATCAAAAATGACTGAAACACAAAAGATAAACAAGAGTGACCGAGTTATTCAAGAAATGAGCAACGAAGAGCATTCAGAAACCGCAAACAGAAATTCAGTTTTGAAACAGCTACGGTAGCTGTTTATTCTTCATGCGTGACTCAACTACGTTACAAATATGATGCGACTGAAAGCAGTGTCACACCTCATTATAATGACCATCGATTTTAATCTTAGAAATAAAAAAGCCATACAATAAACTCCTTATTAACCTCACTTGCTCTGTCTTTACGGGAAAATATCAGACCTCAGTCTTTTCCTATGGACCTCACCATACTGTCAAGACCTCGGTCTGATATTTTCCTGTAAAGACCTCATGCTCAGTTAAGAAGTAGTTATTATTCCATTGTATGTTAAAATTTTGCAGAGGTAAAGCTTGCAATTTTATACATCAGATCAGAAGCTTGTCAATTATTATTATTATTATTATTATTATTATTATTAGGGGCGGCACGGTGGTGTAGTGGTTAGCGCTGTCGCCTCACAGCAAGAAGATCCGGGTTTGAGCCCCGTGGCCGGGGAGGGCCTTTCTGTGTGGAGTTTGCATGTTCTCCCCGTGTCCGCGTGGGTTTCCTCTGGGTGCTCCGGTTTCCCCCACAGTCCAAAGACATGCAGGTTAGGTTAACTGGTGACTCTAAATTGACCGTAGGTGTGAATGTGAGTGTGAATGGTTGTCTGTGTCTATGTGTCAGCCCTGTGATGACCTGGCGACTTGTCCAGGGTGTACCCTGCCTTTCGCCCGTAGTCAGCTGGGATAGGCTCCAGCTTGCCTGCAACCCTGTAGAACAGGATAAAGCGGCTACAGATAATGAGAATGAGATGAGATTATTATTATTAAGCATCTCAACACATGTCCCCAAGTCAGGATTGATTGTTCTGGGCTTGATGTCAGTTTGTCTGTCATGCTGAGCAGTGACTTGCTTTTGAAGGTCATGAGCAAGAGAGAGAGAAGGAGAGAGATTATGAGAGAGTTTATGAGGCATTAAAGTATCAGATGAAAGAAAATGATTCTCACTTCAGTGTTGGCAGGTGAACATCTACACAGACACACAAGATACAGAATGAATCTGTAAGACATACTATATATAGTATCTCTTACAGATATATATACATACAGTGGTGCTTGAAAGTTTGTGAACCCTTTAGAATTTTCTACATTTGTGCATAAATATGACCTAAAACATCATCAGAATTTCTGACAAGTTCTAAAAGTAGATAAAGAGAACCCAGTTAAACAAATGAACAAATGAGACAAAAATATTATACTTGGTCATTTATTTATTGAGGAAAATGATCCAATATTACATATCTATGAGTGGCAAAAGTATGTGAACCTTTGCTTTCAGTATCTGGTGTGACCCCCTTGTGCAGCAATAACTACAACTAAACATTTCTGGTAACTATTGATCAGTCCTGCACACCAGCTTGGAGGAATTTTAGCCCATTCCTCTGTACAGAACAGCTTCAACTCTGGGATGTTGGTGGGTTTCCTCACATGAACTGCTCGCTTCAGGTCCTTACACAACATTTCGATTGGATTAAGGTCAGGACTTTGACTTGGCTATTCCAAAACATTAACTTTATTCTTCTTTAACCATTCTTTGGTAGAACGACTTGTGTGCTTAGGGTCGTTGTCT
Organism: Neoarius graeffei; assembly: GCF_027579695.1. NCBI lineage: Eukaryota > Metazoa > Chordata > Actinopteri > Siluriformes > Ariidae > Neoarius > Neoarius graeffei. The sequence continues at coordinate 59,750,129 of NC_083571.1, forward strand.
TGCTGCATGACCCACCTTCTCTTGAGATTCAGTTCATGGACAGATGTCCTAACATTTTCCTTTAGAATTCGCTGGTACAATTCAGAATTCATTGTTCCATCAATGATGGCAAGCCACCCTGGCTCAGATGCAGCAAAACAGGCCCAAACCATGATACTACCACCACCGTGTTTCACAGATGGGATAAGGTTCTTATGCTGGAATGCAGTGTTTTCCTTTCTCCAAACATAACGCTTCTCATTTAAACCAAAAAGTTCTATTTTGGTCTCATCCGTCCACAAAACATTTTTCCAATAGCCTTCTGGTTTGTCCATGTGATCTTTAGCAAACTGCAGACGAGCAGCAATGTTCTTTTTGGAGAGCAGTGGCTTTCTCCTTGCAACCCTGCCATGCACACCATTGTTGTTCAGTGTTCTCCTGATGGTGGACTCATGAACATTAACATTAGCCAATGTGAGAGAGACCTTCAGTTGCTTAGAAGTTACCCTGGGGTCCTTTGTGACCTCGCCGACTATTACACTTCTTGCTCTTGCAGTGATCTTTGTTGGTCGACCACTCCTGGGGAGGGTAACAATGGCCTTGAATTTCCTCCATTTGTACACAATCTATCTGACTGTGGGTTAGTGGAGTCCAAACTCTTTAGAGATGGTTTTGTAACCTTTTCCAGCCTGATGAGCATCAACAATGCTTTTTCTGAGGTCCTCAGAAATCTCCTTTGTTCGTGCCATGATACACTTCCACAAACATGTGTTGTGAAGATCAGACTTTGATAGATCCCTGTTCTTTAAATAAAACAGGGTGCCCACTCACACCTGATTGTCATCCCATTGATTGAAAACACCTGACTCTAATTTCACCTTCAAATGAACTGCTAATCCTAGAGGTTCACATACTTTTGCCACTCACAGATACGTAATATTGGATCATTTTCCTCAATAAATAAATGACCAAGTATAATATTTTTGTCTCATTTGTTTAGCTGGGTTCTCTTTATCTACTTTTAGGACTTGTGTGAAAATCTGATGATGTTTTAGGTCATATTTATGCAGAAATATAGAAAATTCTAAAGGGTTCACAAACTTTCAAGCACCACTGTGTATATACCTGTGTGTGTGTGTGTGTGTGTGTGTGTGTGTGTGTGTGTGTGTGTGTTTTACAGGCACAGTCTTTAAAAAATGATTGACAGATTTGGACTAAAATTCCAGACATACTCTGTTAATAATTATATTACACCACTTTCCCATGTAAAGCTAGACGAATCTTAATAGGGCTTAAGGAAACATTTTAAAGCATTCAAACAGTTTTCATGCAAATTCCTTGATATGGAAACCTGCCAGCAGTAATTCACGACTCCATCATGTGTTATGGGAAAGTTCCAATATTCACATAAATTTCTCTGTGTGCGTGTTTTAGATATGAAATGCTAATTAAGACATCAGGAGCATCCTGACATGTGCACTTAGTGTCGCGCGCGCGCGTGTGTGTGTCAACTTGTACCCAAATTTGTCTGCACCAACAAGGTGAATATCTTCTCATTACCATCTATTTGTTTATTCTACATGTGTCTCAGCTGACTCACCCTGCATTCACAGTGACAGATGACTGTTCGTTTTCTGTGTGTGTGTGTGTGTGTGTGTGTGTGTGTGTGTGTGTGTGTGTGTGTGTGTGTGTGTGTGTATGTGTGCGACACAGAGGAACAATTCTGGCCACAGTGATAGGAGACATGTAGACAAAATGACAAGTCACACACACACACACACATATATATATATATATATATATATATATATATATATATATATATATATATATATATATATATATATATATTTTTTTTTTTTTTTAATTTGATGCAAATTAAGTATTTGGACAAATCCAAAGTCAAACTTTTGTGAATACCTAGAGATTATTATCTAAAATTTTCCTGGCTTGAACAATAATCTACACAAAACACTTTGTATATCTTGAATGACATGTATATCAATATACAGGGTGTTTCAAAAAATTTGATATTATTTGAGATATAAATATCCCAGAAGCTACATAGTCGAGGAAAATGAAACTGAACAGGCTTAATGTTGAGCAATATAAGATTTATTCCTCAAAAAGGTATGTGAATTCCATGAACGATTTCACAAATTTTCAATATTTGCGAACCCGCTCGACCGCCTCTTCCAATGCTGGTGGTCGTCCAGATCCTTTTACCCTGCACAGACAGCCTTTCTCTTTGAACTTTTTGTTCCATGTCCAAATCTGTATTGCAGTTGGTGTATTTTTAGAGAATTCTCTCATAAATGCACGCTGCACAGTCTTGTTCGACTGTGTTTGAGCATACTCTAACACACAAAGAACCTTTTCTTTTCCAGTGAATGGCATTTCTGTACGTAAAAAGATCTCATCTCATTATCTGTAGCCGCTTTATCCTGTTCTACAGGGTCGCAGGCAAGCTGGAGCCTATCCCAGCTGACTACGGGCGAAAGGCGGGGTACACCCTGGACAAGTCGCCAGGTCATCACAGGGCCGACACATAGACACAGACAACCATTCACACTCACATTCACACCTACGGTCAATTTAGAGTCACCAGTTAACCTAACCTGCATGTCTTTGGACTGTGGGGGAAACCGGAGCACCCGGAGGAAACCCACGCGGACACGGGGAGAACATGCAAACTCCGCACAGAAAGGCCCTCGCTGGCCACGGGGCTCGAACCCGGACCTTCTTGCTGTGAGGCGACAGCGCTAACCACTACACCACCGTGCCGCCCCTATGTAAAAAGATAAAAACAAAAAAAAACATTAAGCATAAAATTTTGACCTGTTTCCACACATGCTATTAAAATTTGAGGTCAATTGAACGAGAATTGGCAAAGTTATTAGATTGTGAAATGATATCAAAATTTTTGAAACACCCTGTACACACACACACACACACATTTATTTATACATAATATGTATATATATTCAACACATGATCTGATACTTGTTACAAGTTTAGCGATCATCCAGTCTTACAGCTTTATGAGATTGTGCCTTATTATACTACCAGGTAAACTAATACTCATATCTTCTCCATACACCCACATGGCAGGTAAAATGATCTGTGGCTCATAGCACTGTAAACCTGATCCCAAACAGCCTTCTCAGCCTAAGACGGGGGGGGGGACTGAAGAACTCCAGTCAGTTTTAAATCTCCTTTAAAACATATTGAGCAGGGGAGAAAAACGACTCTCCAGAACACAGCACTTTAGAGCAAGCCCTCTCACCATCTACGAGCCATAAAAAGGTTATAGCTGCGTAAATCGCTCGCTCGTCTCTCAGGGTGAATGTTAGATGGCTTTATTCACCATCACTACAGGCTATGACCACTCAACACCTGTTCTCGCTCTCTCACGACTGAATCAACTCCAGTAAAAATCCACTGAATCATCCACCAGCTTAACCAAATGATTCTATGAATCAAATCGGAAATATGATTTGTAGAAGGATTCAGTAAATTGTTGTAATTTTTCCTAAAGGGAATTCAGTCAAGCAAGTGGTGGATTGATCTTGATTGTGAAAATCAGATGTCAGTGATTCAGTTTGAACTGAGATTCACTAAATTAAATCTCATTATCTCATTATCTCTAGCCGCTTTATCCTGTTCTACAGGGTCGCAGGCAAGCTGGAGCCTATCCCAGCTGACTACGGGCGAAAGACGGGGTACACCCTGGACAAGTCGCCAGGTCATCACAGGGCTGACACATAGACACAGACAACCATTCACACTCACATTCACACCTATGGTCAATTTAGAGTCACCAGTTAACCTAACCTGCATGTCTTTGGACTGTGGGGGAAACCGGAGCACCCGGAGGAAACCCACGCGGACACGGAGAGAACATGCAAACTCTCCACAGAGAGGCCCTCGCCGGCCACGGGGCTCGAACCCGGACCTTCTTGCTGTGAGGCGACAGCACTAACCACTGCACCACCGTGCCGCCCTCCATTGATTCAGCGATTCATTAAATTAAACATGAAGTCAGATAAGAGGTTTTTTTTTTCAGTTTGAACAAAAACTCAGCCAATCAATTCTTAGCCAACTGAGAAATAACTCTTGACTTCATAGAAACTAAAGCTTGCTAAATTAGTGTCAGTAATGGCATTGAGCGTGACAGCTCTAACCAAACTACAAACATGGCTTCTCAGAACTACAACGCCCAAGAAGCACAGCGCCCCCTGTCACTGGCTTATTGAAGTCAGCTGTCTCTCATTCACATCTAATCAGCCATGCTACTTAAACCCCTCTCTCTCACTCTCTCACTGTGAAGTATTGTTCTGAGTTTACCCAGTCATAACAAGCTTTATCTGGTCTGCCTGCTTTCCTGGTTCTTTGATCCTTGTTATTGCTCTTTCCCACTACATCTTTAGTCTACCCTATATTGCTCTGTTTACAGATCGACCAACCCTAGCCTGCCTTTGGCTACTCTTCTAGTTTTGCAATTTGGCTACATCTTCGGTTTGCTTCCCTGCTCTCCCCTGCATATACATCCGTAAGTGCCTGCACCCTTACTTTGCCTAACATGGATGCAGCAGAGGAGGCAAAGCAGACTGCTCTAAATGCTCAGGGATGCCTCTTGGGAGAACATCAACAGATGCTTGCAGATCTCAACACCAGGATGGCACAGCTAGCAGCTGTAATATTGCAGGCCCTCCTAATGTGCCCTGAAGCTTCTCTGAGCCCTGCACCACTGCTCCCCATTCCAGAGAAATACGTCAGTGATGCCCTCACTTGCAAGGGATTTCTACTTCAATGCTCCACGTACTTCTGAACCATGCCAAATATCTCAGAGGAATGTAAGATCGCGAAGTTTCTTTCATTTCTCACCAGTAAAGCGCTACAGTGGGCTAGTGCAGTATAGAGGAAGGGAGAGGAGCACACGACATCATATGAATGTTTTCTTGAACTATTCAAGCGAGTAATTGATCACGAACCTGAGGGGACTGAAGTCGGTGAGAGCTTACTCACCATCACACAGGGTTCCAGGGGAGTCTGCTCTAAAAGCAGTGTTTCGTCAAGGTGATATTAAGCGAACTGGCGTGCAGAGACAAGCATCTAACCTTGGACTCCCTCATTGACCTAGCAATTTGATTGGATCTTCTACTCTCCAACCAACCCACTCTTAGGGGAGACACCAAGCCTGTTCAGACTACTGATATGTCAACACCCGTTGAAGTTTCTCAAACTCGTCTAAAATGCTCCGAATGAGAGAGGAGGAGACGAGAGGGTCTCTGCTTCTATTGTGGGAGTTCAGATCATCATATCACCAAGTGTCCAGTTCATCTGTCTCATGCTGGCCCTGCTGAAATTCCCCCTGATCTGGTGAGTCTAAGCAGAAATTTTAACTCTGTCTTTCAAAGTACCTGTTTTGCTGAAACTGGCATCCTCAAAACATGTGCTGTCTGCCTTTATAGACTTGAAGGCAGAAGGAAATTTCATTGATAGCTCAATCGTCCAGAAGTTTTATCTGCTCACAACCCCTCTGCCAAGTCCACTCAGCATCAGGACCATCAATGGAGGACCGATAGGGGATGGCCTGGTCACCATTAAAACTGCTTCCGTTCATATTCAGGTGGGAGCACTCCACTCTGAACTCATCTCTCTCTGTCACTTCCACCATTAACCATGATATCATTCTAGGATATCCATGGTTGCAGCTCCACAACCCTTTTAATCTCCTGGCAGAATAAGGAGATCCTCCAATGGTCATCCACATGTTTCCAGAACTGTCTCTCATGTCCCCCAATCTCTCAGCTCTACTTCTGTGGAGAGTCCACAGCCTGATTCAGTACAGAATGTTCCAGAGTGCTATTCTGACCTCCAAGAAGTATTTAGTAAAGGTAAGTGGCCTGCCACCACATTGTCCCAACGATTGTGCCATTGATCTTCAGCCAGGGACATCACCTCCACACAGCCATATTTATCCCCTTTCTCAAAAAGAACAAGCTGCCATGGATGATTACATCCAAGAGGCCCTCAAGCAAGGGTACATATATCCATCTAAGTCACCAGCTTCGGCAGGGTTCTTCTTTGTGGAAAAGAAGAGAGGAGGCCTCTGGCCCTGCATTGATTACAGAGGATTCAGTCAGATCTCTGTGAAGTATCCTTATCCTTTTCCCAATGTACTGCGCTTGAGAGACTCTGAAACCATCAGAAACCAATACAGTGATCGAGTGGAGAGGATCTTGAAACAACAGTTACCGTCTGACCAGGTAGATGTTATAGACAGGCAAGTTGTAGATGTTGTAACGAATCCTTCAAGTGAGGTCATTCCAGAAAAGAAGAGTGTGATACTAAACTGTGGGCTAATGACGAGTTTTTAGAGCTGATTGCAAAGTGTCATCAATCAGATGATCCCAATGAAAGAAAGGAGCTGTCCAAGCAAATAAGAAAGATGCGCATAGCACTGAAAAGCAAGTACTTCAGTGAGAAGGCACAAAGAATCAATGTAGCTAGCGAACAAAGGAATGTGGAGGAAGAATTTCGTTTGTCGAAGACCTACTCTTCAATGCCGAGGAGGAATATGCAAGTAATTCACCAACAGAAGCTAGAGAAACATTTCTCCAAACACTTAGGCCAGTGGCCATTCCAACTTCAACCTGAGCTGGTTAGGCCAGAAGAATTTCCACCTGAAATATTACCACCTGAAGATATACAACCCATAGATGAAAACCCATCTGAAGCAGCCGAGATTGGACGTTGTCTCAAGAGATTCAACAACGGGAAGTGCCTGGGAACAGATGGTATTTATGCAGAACAGCTAAAGTATTCCCAATCTGCAACACTCCTCCAGTACCTAGTCATCCTACTTAATATAGTATGGACGTGTCTGAAGGTTCCCAGTGTATGGTTGATATTAGCAATAACGTGTTTACACAAAGGGATCCAAAAGCCTGGCCGATAATTATCGTGGTATTTCCATCATTGCCACTATATCAAAGATATTAGCGAGCATGGTCATTAAAAGAATAAGGCCAGTCTACGAAATCCTCCTTATGGAGACGCAATTTGGCTTTAGAAGAAATCGATCGACAGGGCGGCACGGTGGTGTAGTGGTTAGCGCTGTCGCCTCACAGCAAGAAGGTCCTGGGTTCGAGCCCCGGGGCCGGCGAGGGCCTTTCTGTGTGGAGTTTGCATGTTCTCCCCGTGTCTGCATGGGTTTCCTCCGGGTGCTCTGGTTTCCCCCACAGTCCAAAGACATGCAGGTTAGGCTAATTGGTGACTCTAAATTGACCGTAGGTGTGAATGTGAGTGTGAATGGTTGTCTGTGTCTATGTGTCAGCCCTGTGATGACCTGGCGACTTGTCCAGGGTGTACCCCGCCTTTCGCCCGTAGTCAGCTGGGATAGGCTCCAGCTTGCCTGCGACCCTGTAGAAGGATAAAGTGGCTAGAGATAATGAGATGAGATGAGAAATCGATCGACGTGCGATGCCATTTACATCACAAGGCATATACTCGAGAAAGAAATCCGCTGTATATTTGCTTCATTGACCTTAAGGCTGCATACGATTAGATTCCACGAGAAGCACTATTTCGAGTGTTGAACATCTGTCTAGGATGCCCCAAACTGGTCTCAATATTACAGACACTGTATACTGGCACTAAAGCTTGCATTAAGGGAGCAAATCAGTACTTTAATACATATGTGGGTTGTCGCCAAGGCGCCCTTGAGTCCACCCATATTCAATATCTACATGGACTTCGTAATGCGATGCGCAAAATACCAAATTTTGAAGCAATGCCCCGATGCAGGAATTCTTGTGGAGTTCTGCCTCCCTAATGAAGTGTCACCTCGAGAGTACCGAAGATGGGCACCAACATCTGTATGGAGAAGAGTTACAGAGCTACTATATGCTGATGATGTGGCAATCTTCACAAAGAGTGTAGAGGAATTAAACCTGGTCCTATCTATCTATGACAATACCTTTACTCGATTTGGCCTACAGATGTCCTATAGCAAAACTGAGACAGTGGCGTTTAATGTTGATGAGGTCATTAAAGATCAGAAAACCTTAGTATCAGTAAATGGGGTGAATATCAAGAACGTCCGGTCATTTCGGTATCTGGGACATGTAATCACCAACATAAGCAATTCAGAAGCAGCGTTGCATGCCAATATCGCATCTGCATTTAAAAAGTGGGATGAACTGAAGAACTGTTTGATGGACAGAGAAATTCACTTATCTACTCCCATGAAGATCCTCACATCCTGTGTCAGATCACGTTTATTGTATGGCATTCAGGTATGTCACATGTCTGCCTCAGAGCTACAACCCCGATTCCAAAAAAAAAGTTGGGACAAAGTACAAATTGTAAATAAAAACGGAATGCAATGATGTGGAAGTTTCAAAATTCCATATTTTATTCAGAATAGAACATAGATGACATATCAAATGTTTAAACTGAGAAAATGTATCATTTAAAGAGAAAAATTAGGTGATTTTAAATTTCATGACAACAACATATCTCAAAGTTGGGACAAGGCCATGTTTACCACTGTGAGACATCCCCTTTTCTCTTTACAACAGTCTGTAAACGTCTGGGGACTGAGGAGAGAAGTTGCTCAAGTTTAGGGATAGGAATGTTAACCCATTCTTGTCTAATGTAGGATTCTAGTTGCTCAACTGCCTTAGGTCTTTTTTTGTCGTATCTTCTGTTTTATGATGCGCCAAATGTTTTCTATGGGTGAAAGATCTGGACTGCAGGCTGGCCAGTTCAGTACCCGGGCCCTTCTTCTATGCAGCCATGATGCTGTAATTGATGCAGTATGTGGTTTGGCATTGTCATGTTGAAAAATGCAAGGTCTTCCCTGAAAGAGACGTCGTCTGGATGGGAGCATATGTTCTAGAACCTGGATATACCTTTCAGCATTGATGGTGTCTTTCCAGATGTGTAAGCTGCCCATGCCACACGCACTAATGCAACCCCATACCATCAGAGATGCAGGCTTCTGAACTGAGCGCCGATAACAACTTGGGTCGTCTTTCTCCTCTTTAGTCCGAATGACACGGTGTCCCTGATTTCCATAAAGAACTTCAAATTTTGATTCGTCTGACCACAGAACAGTTTTCCACTTTGCCACAATCCATTTTAAATGAGCCTTGGCCCAGAGAAGACGTCTGCGCTTCTGGATCATGTTTAGATACGGCTTCTTCTTTGAACTATAGAGTTTTAGCTGTCAACGGCGGATGGGACAGTGAATTGTGTTCACAGATAATGTTCTCTGGAAATATTCCTGAGCCCATTTTGTGATTTCCAATACAGAAGCATGCCTGTATGTGATGCAGTGCCGTCTAAGGGCCCGAAGATCATGGGCACCCAGTATGGTTTTCTGGCCTTGACCCTTACTCACAGAGATTCTTCCAGATTCTCTGAATCTTTTGATGATATTATGCACTGTAGATGATGATATGTTCAAACTCTTTGCAATTTTACACTGTTGAACTCCTTTCTGATATTGCTCCACTATTTGTCGGCGCAGAATTGGGGGGATTGGTAATCCTCTTCCCATCTTTACTTCTGAGAGCCATTGCCACTCCAAGATTCTCTTCTTATACCCAGTCATGTTAATGACCTATTGCCAATTGACCTAATGAGTTGCAATTTGGTCCTCCAGCTGTTCCTTTTTTGTACCTTTAACTTTTCCAGCCTCTTATTGCCCCTGTCCCAACTTTTTTGAGATGTGCTGCTGTCATGAAATTTCAAATGAGCCAATATTTGGCATGAAATTTCAAAATGTCTCACTTTCGACATTTGATATGTTGTCTATGTTCTGTTGTGAATACAATATCAGTTTTTGAGATTTGTAAATTATTGCATTCCGTTTTTATTTACAATTTGTACTTTGTCCTGACTTTTTTGGAATCGGGGTTGTACAAAATGTTGAGTGTGTGGAACAATTTTCTAAGGAAGATGGTATCGGGAGGCTATGCAAAGAAAAATGTTCCTCCTTGTAACAAGCAGAAAAAGGGTGTCAGCCCAGCTACCTTGGTGGAAGGACAGCTGGATTGGGGATTCAAAATATCAAATGAGCAACTACGGAAAATAACAAAATCCAGTTCCATCCAGGATTACTGCCATGTCCAACATCTCAAACACATGGCCCATGTTTGTTGCATGGAGAATGACACCCTCCAAAAACAGATTTCTTTTTGATAAAAGGACAACCTCAAGAGTTTTTGGAAATGAGTTGAGGATCTCCTCCAGATAGATCCAATGCAAGCCAGGAAAATGATGCTGGACAAAACCAAGTTCAATCATTTGCTCAAAGGACGCTTCCCTGAGCAGATGTGCCCTAAGCCCAAGGATGGGCCAAAAGGGAAACTATGATGATGATGATGATGATGATTCCATTAGTTACATCTGCATTAGAACTACTTTGAACTGTCAAGATATTTTTTTAAGCTGGATCTGCACAGCGCATATAATCTTGTCAGAATCAAAGAAGGAGATGAGTGGAAGACCACTTCCAGCACAACTGGCGGCTGTTTTGAGTACCAGGTAATGCCGTATGGGCTTTCTTCAGCACTCCGTGTCTTCCAGTGTCTTATTAATGATGTGCTTCAGGACATGTTGGGAAGATTTGTCATTGCTTATATTGATGATATTCTGATTTACTCACCAGATGAGGAGTCATCTGGGACATGTCAGATCTGTTCTCCAATATCTATTGGAGACCCACCTCTATGTGAAAGCCGAGAAATATGAGTTTCATCTTTGTCAAATTTCCTTCTTGAGGTACGTCATGAGTGCAGAAGGAGTCAGCATGGATCCCTCCAAGGTGTCACGTCCTGGCATGTACCCATGTCAGTGAAGGAATTCCAGCATTTCCTAGGGTTCACCAACTTCTGTTGTCGCTTCATCAGAGGTTTTAGTACAATTGCTGCTCCCCTAACGGCCCTGTTAAAGAAGGGACTCAAATGCCTCCAATGGAACCTCACAGCCGCGGAAGCCTTCAATTGACTCAAGACTGCCTTCATTTCAGCCCCGATCCTGAAACACCCTGACCCGACCAAACCCTTCACGGTCAAAGTAGATGCCTCCGAAACCAGGGTAGGCGGTGTCTTGTTTCGGCAAGAAACCTAAACTTCACCCAGTGGTGGTGTTCTCAAAAAAACCTCACGTCTGCAGAAAGAAACTACAGTGTTGGGAACAGAGAACTGTTAGCCATCAAGCTGGCTCTTGAGGAGTGGAGGCACTGGCTAGAGGGAGCTACACACTCCTTTTGTGATATTAACAGACCATAAGAACCTAGAATACCTCAAGAAAGCCAAAAGAGTGAATCCATGCCAAGCCAGATGAGCACTCTTGACATGTTTTCAGTTCATGAGCTCCCTTCATCCAGATTCCAAGAACTCCAAGGCGGACTCTCTCTCTCTCTCATGTGTCTTCAACCCATCACCTCATAACCCTGAGTCTCACCTGACTATCACACCCAACTGTTTCATCCAGACTATCACCCGGGACTTGGACCAAGAGATAAGAACCTCCCAACCTCGGGAGAGTCCAGCCAACTGGCCTCCTCTATGTCCCTAAGCATCTCCGAGGGAGATGCATCACATGGGCATATGCATCTCCTGCCACGGGCCATCCAAGTAGCCAATGGATTCACCAGATGCTGAAGAGTAAGTACTGGTGGGAGAACATGCAAACTGAGGTCAACCAGTTCATTGTTTCCTGCTCTGAGTGTGCCCAGGCAAAGGTTCCGTGAACCGCTCCCTCTGATAAACTCTTTCTCCTCCCTGTACTTCAGAGACCCTGGTCCCACCTGGCCATCATTTTCATCACAGACCTACCACCATCTCAAAGTAACACCACCATCATGGTCACCGTAGACAGATTTTCCAAGGCACTGAGACTCATTCTGCTACCTGGCATCCCTACTGTATTCCAGACTGCTGAACTGTTATTTCAGTATGTTTTCAGATACTTTGGCATCCCACAGGACATAGTCAGTGACCATAGTCCCCAGTTCATTTTGAGATTATGGATCTGTTTCATGGAACGGTTAGGAGTCTCTGTGAGCTTAACATCTGGATATTACCCCCAGTCCAATGGCCAGGTGGAGAGGGCTAACCAAGAGGTTGGTTGCTTCCTTCGGATTTTCTGTATGAGGAACCAGAGGGACTGGTCTAGATTCATCCCGTGGGCCGAGTATGCACATTACTCGCTTAAGCACTCTGCTATGCAACTAACACCATTTCAGTACATGCTCAGCTACCAGCCACTGCTCTTCCCCTGAGACGATGCACCCACTCTGGTTCAAGCAGTTGAGGAGTGGTTTTCATGAAGTCAAGCAATTTGGGAGGAGGTTCACCAATGCGTTGAGACAGAAAATGTCAAGTATAAGGAGTATGCTAACAAGTATAGAAGTGACAGCCCAGAGTTTGCTCCTGGAGACAGAGTATGGGTGTCCATGAGAGACCTCAAGGAATCCAACACGTGCAAGAAGCTTCAGGCACGCTACATCAGTCCTTACAAGATACTCTGGTGCATCAATGAAGTCTCATACTGACTAGAGCTCCCACCTCACTGCTGTATAGGCCCAACCTTCCAACGTCTCATGTCTGAAACCAGCCATTCAAGGTCCTCTTGCTGATAATGCTCCTGCCCAAGATCATCTTCCTCTTAGCCTAGAAGGAGAACCCATCTACCAGGTGAACAGAATACTTGATTCTAGATGCAGAAGAGAACAGTTAGAATACCTGGTAGACTGGGAGGGCTATGGACCAGAGGAATGAAGCTGGGTAGGAGCCAAAGACAGTCTAGATCCACTGCTCATACAGGAGTTTCATTCACAGCACCCCGACAAGCCTGCACCAAGGGGGAGAGGGCGCCCCAGGAAAAATGTAGCTCCCAGAGGGAGCTCCTTTGGGGGGGGTTCTGTCAGTAATGGTGTTGAGCGTAATAGCTCTAACCAAACTACAAACATGGCTTCTCAGAACTACAATGCCCAAGAAGTACAGCGCTCCCTGTCACTGGCTTATTGAAGTCAGCTGTCTCTCATTCACGTCTAATCAGCCACGCTACTTTAAACCCCTCTCTCTCTCACACACACACACTCGCAGCGAAGTATCGTTCTGAGTTTACCCAGGCACACCAAGCCTTATCTGTTCTGCCTGCTTTCATGTTTCTTTGACCCTCACTCTTGCTACTTCCCACTACGGCTCTAGTCTGCCCTTTATAGCTCTGTTTACTGATCAACTGACCCTTGCCTGCCTTTGACTACTCTTCTAGTTTTGCGATTTGGCTACGTCTTCAGTTTGCCTCCCCGCTCTCCTCTGCATATACCTGCCTGCACCCTGACAATTAGAGTCCATGGTGATGAGTTGAGACAGGACACAGAAGTAGTAAGTGCAGCATATGAGGAGCTTTGGAGGTGGACAGTCAAAAAAACAGGCCTGTTTTTCATCACCAGTTCCAACTCCTTTTGTTTAATCTCCATTTGGTACTCCTGCTTGAGTGTTCGAATGTGCAGAGGCTGGGCCTGATACTGCTGGTGAATTTGCTCAAGGTCCTGTGTTGTAGAGAGGGTATGGGTTCCTTCATCAGTAAGCGTCCATTAACAAGATCTATGCCCATCAGCTTCTCGGGTTTTGTTTCACTCACTGCTGATGTCTGCAGTATGCAACAAGTCATGCTTTTGTTTCTGTTAAAGCTGCTTCAAGGAGGGGCAAATTCAAATCTGATCCAGGAAGCTGTAGCCCCCATGACACTCCCTACCCCAAACATATGCCGAATGGTCAAGTTGATAATCATAAAGATTTTAGTTTTTTAAAAAAGGCAGCTCATGATTTCTAAATTTAACAGATAATTTAGTGATTTTGTTGCATCGAGAGCTCAGTGAATAAAATCATCCAGTGATCCACAGGGTTTAGTAAATCAAACTGTGACTCAAATCATCCAGTGATCCACAGGGTTCAATTAGTCAAAGAGCGAATCAATTGATTGATAGGGTTTCATAAATCAAACAGGGAATCAAATCATCCACTGATTCACAGGGTTTAGTAAATCAGATCATCCAGTGATTTCACATCAGAGTTTCCGTGAAATACATGCAAATTGAATGAACCTGTTTGATTGAATTCAAACAGAAATGCATTGAATCAAGCAATGAATTAAATAATCCTGTGATTCAGGAATTCGGTGAGTCATTTTGTTAAATCTCTTTGTGAAAGGCTGATTAAATGAATGGCATCATTCATTTGCACTGTGTATCATCCACCTCACATTTCCATCACTGTGTGTAAGTGAAAGTACGGGTAAATATTAAATGACCTTGAGACACACACGCGTAGGCGCACACACACGAAATACATGCTGGATTATAAGTTATGGAGGTCATTATACTGAGTCATTTATCATGGTGACACAAATGAACAGATGTTCAAGCTTTTCTAAGTGGGGAATAGTTATTATAAAGTTATGGCTTATAATTTGAAATAAATAGCACCATGTGTTGTATGAGGAGATTTGTGAATAAGAGCACAGAGTGGTTTAAATCAGGAGTGATTTTAATGAGGACAGCAGGCGTGACTATTTTGGGAGATATCATACAATGTGTTAGTTAATGCTGTTAATGATGAAGCTGTGGGGTTGCTACACTCTCTCTCTCATTATACTTTTGTGTCGATCATAACCTTTAACTCTTGGTGACTCACCTTGCAAGAAAGGTCCTTGAAAGGTAATTACATACTGTATGTATCAGCCTGTGCTTTTTCCACGTATAGAGGTATGAGTGTTTTTGCTCCTTTTGTGCTGGATTGAGTTTCAGCCTAAAGGAAAGTTATTATTATGTAAAACCCTGATAGATTTTTACCTCGAATTACTCAAACTGATTTGTGTATTATATAAGCTACAAGGGCAGCACGGTGGTGTAGTGGTTAGCGCTGTCGCCTCACAGCAAGAAGGTCCTGGGTTCGAGCCCCGGGGCCGGCGAGGGCCTTTCTGTGCGGAGTTTGCATGTTGTCCGCGTGGGTTTCCTCTGGGTGCTCCGGTTTCCCCCACAGTCCAAAGACATGCAGGTTAGGTTAACTGGTGACTCTAAATTGACCGTAGGTGTGAATGTGAGTGTGAATGGTTGTCTGTGTCTATGTGTCAGCCCTGGCGACTTGTCCAGGGTGTACCCCGCCTTTCGCCCATAGTCAGCTGGGATAGGCTCCAGCTTGCCTGCGACCCTGTAGAAGGATAAAGCGGCTTGAGATAATGAGATGAGATAAGAGATATAAGCTACAATATAATAGTTATAAGAGCAAGGACTCCATAAGCTGATTATTTGCTTTAATGGCTGAGGGCTACAGTTGACTTGCTAACTTTAGGACTGCAGTTGTCATGAACAGTTATGCACTACAGTTTCCATTAATGAGTTATAACAGCAACGAAACTGACTTCATGTTAAAACTGTTAATGTTATAGTCATGTTATCTGTTGTCCAGGTGAGGATGGGTTCCCTTTTGGGTCTGGTTCCTCTCGAGGTTTCTTCCTTGTGTCGTTTGGGGGAGTTTTTCGTTGCCACCGTCACCACGGGCTTGCTCATTGGGGACAGATTAGGGATAAAATTGGCTCATGTCTTGGGTCATTCAGATTCTGTAAAGCTGCTTTGGGACAATGTCTATTGTTAAAAGTGCTATACAAACAAACTTGACTTGAAACTTGATTTTGCGATTAGCTTTTCCAGTTTAAAGAAACTGATAGAAAGTTTAACAATGAAGAATCTATCCCTGTGTAAAACATTTAGTGGTACATCAGTAACTGAGTTTAATAACAGCATGGAGAAGGAAGCTGTTCTTGAATCATGATGTGTTGGATATGAGAGACTAAACTATCTCACATCAGTTAATAAAATTCAGTCCTCTTCGTTTCCTCATGCTGAACTTTATCAAAGCAAAGCTGTAACATATGCAGAACGTTCTGGAAACTCACTTTCAGAATGGTAAGCCCCCTTTTTTTTTTTTTTTTTTTTTTAAATGACTCATGAGTCATTTTGAACCTGTTGGGTGCCAAGAGGATTTGTGTTCATTTTTCAGAGTTCGTTATTCAGAGCCACGTGGTGAAATGCGTATGCCCAGGAGATCGGTCCATGTCAGAGGAGTTTGTTAGCTTGCCTTATGAAATAAACCATGTCAAATATGAATAGCGAGCAGCACCAAGCTGTTTCATACTGGTAACTTATTCAGCACAGAGAGGGGTTTTAAACTTGCATGAGCAGGAATTGAAGTTATTTCGATCACTCCGAGGACCAAGCCACTATCTGATTTTTATTCCGGATATTTGAATTCAGTTCATACGGCTTACGCACTGCAGGCTTCGGCACGTGGAATAGAATAGTCTGTTTTACTTGGGTCAAAAGTGCTGCTGTAATTCAGGCCTATTCTAATAATCACTTATACATTATGCAATTAAAAAAAAAAAAAAACAGTTTACACACCAATCAAGCAGGCCATTAGTAGACTTTCATTATCTTTACAGCAACATTGCAAAATATTAACCAAGATATTATTATTATTATTATTATTATTATTATTATTAGTAGTAGTAGTAGTATAAGAAAGAAGAAGGCAGTGGAATCATCCAGAAGAAATTCATCTGGAATGAGCTGTTCAGAAGAGGTTTTCCAGGGAGATGGGGAGCATGCCCTCGTGCAACAGGGAATAAGTAATTCACCAAAATATTGCTGCAGCCCTTCTGACTGTAAGGTGGATCGGAATTTCTAAAGCGTTGCTTTCAGCATGGATTACTTCCACATGACCGCACCCCTGTCTCAGACATACAGAAGAAAAAATGTAAGAGAGGAAGAAAGGGGGGGACTGTGATTTTTTTTTTTTTTTTTTTAATGCTGTTGGCTGATGCTGTAACCACACCACAGCTGCCAGTCTGTCTGTCCATCTGTCTGTCAGTATGTGGGAAAGCAAAATGCCATGAGCCAAACTCTGGAACCGACTGACAAGACTCTCGCCTGTCAAAATGTTCCTGTCTGTCTCCGAACGAACATTTATTTCTTTAGCAGTCAGAATTATAATAATGACAATCAGCATAATAGACTACATCTAGCAAAGCACTCAAGCCTGTACAGGTTATTAACTCATGACATACTCAAGCTCTCTGAGGTGAAGGATACATATAGATGCTGAGATATAGAGTCTGTTACATGCTGGTTTATTCAACACATGAAAAAAGTGGTAGTTGTTTTTTATTCAATTAAAAGTGCAACTGATATTTTTAAAAAAGTAATAAAAAATATGAATGAAAAGGACATCTGGGTAAAGGAAATGTTGCTGTATTTCCTGTATGCGCTACTCATATACAGGATATAGAACACCTGGATTTATTTTATTGACCTGGTGAGGTGGCACGGTAGTGTAGTGGTTAGCACTGTCGCCTCACAGCAAGAAGGTCCTGGGTTCAATCCCAGCAGCCAGTGAGGGCCTTTCTGTGCGGAGTTTGCATGTTCTCCCCGTGTCCGCGTGGGTTTCCTCCGGGTGCTCCGGTTTCCCCCACAGTCCAAAGACATGCAGGTTAGGTTAACTGGTGGCTCTAAATTGACCGTAGGTGTGAATGTGAATGGTTGTCTGTGTCCATGTGTCAGCCCTGTGATGACCTGGCGACTTGTCCAGGGTGTACCCCGCCTTTTGCCCATAGTCAGCTGGGATAGGCTCCAGCTTGCCTGCGACCCTGTAGAATAGGATAAGCAGCTACAGATAATGGATGGATGACCTGGTGAGTAGAATCAGGTTTATGTCGATCCTGAGACACCAGTAAGATCCTGACCTCCTCTGCTCCTTGGACCTGCTTGATCCATCCTGATGCCCTACATCTAGCTGGAGTCTCATCACATCGCTCCTGTGGAGGACGGCCCCGTATGGACAGTCGAAAGTCGCACTTGGAGGACGCTCTGGACACTTACAGTCATGCATCTATGGCTGAGGATGACAGTTGACTTGCTAACTTTATGACTGCAGTTGTCATGAACAGTCTTGCACTCAAGTTTCCATCAGTGAAGAGTTTATAACTTCAACAAAACAGACTTCATGTTAAAACTGTAATGAATTTCCTGTTTTCAGTTATACTTTGTGACTCTATAGGACACGGTTATAGAAGCGGGTTATTTATAATCACACTATCTGTTATCACCCAGCTGAAGATGGGTTCCCTTTTGAGTCTGGTTCCTCTCGAGGTTTCTTCCTCATGTCGTCTGAGGGAGTTTTTCCTTGCCACCGTTGCCACAAGCTTGCTCACTGGGGATAGATTCGGGATAAAATTAGCTCATGTTTAAAGTCTTTAATTCTCTGTAAAGCTTCTTTGTGACACTGTCTGGTGTTAAAAGTGCTATATAAATAAACTTGACTTGAATTATTTGATCTTGAAAAACAGAGGAGTATCTGTTTGGCATCAGGGTTTCTAAATACTCAGGGACTGTGTGTCGATGTTCTGTTGCGTTTTGAATTGTTGTGCATTATGGAAGAACACGGCTCCAATAAAAGCTGGGATCAGGATCTGTGAATAAACAGTTTCGAGAGGATGAAAATCCTGCTCATAGTAGCTTCTTCTGTAAGTGCAGAGAGAAATTGAGAGAGAGAGAGCAGTCCCAAGTGTGCATATGTCCAATGTGGTTGTTGAGTAGAATATCAGCCTGACGTGGACCTGAATCCTTTTGTATCCATATGAGATACACTTCAGGGAACAGACCAGCTGTTACACAATCAGTTCTTGTGTGTGTGAGAGAGAGAGGAGCATAAACTCTCCGGTGTGTAATAAATGCCCCAGGGAGCTGAGCTCTCTGGATAGAGAGGTACCAGTCTCACATTGGTCAGGATCCATAACGATCCCACACACACACTGCTAGTACTCATGACTTAATAATCATAATGGAAGAAAATTTACATTCAAACTAACACACAACACCACTCACATTGTTTGCCTCCATGTATTAACATTAACTGTTTCCTGCATACATTATTTATTTGCATATCCAGATTCTTTACATTATACTTTATAGCCAGATTTTTACAGTATATTAAAAAGTAAAATAATTGTCCATTCGGAAAAAAGGCTCAACCAATAATCCTGACATGATGAAACGTTTTGTTTTACGAAGTCCATTATTTTTAATAAGGTTAACTATTCTGTGTTGAACATCAGCATTATCTAAATTTTCATTTCTGAACATACATTATATGTTATTTACCAGCTGGGAGGTCCGTATCGTGAAATACCGTGACCGAAGTCTTGAAAGTACCAAGGTCTTGTAGTCCCCTATTTATACAAAATTGAGTCATTCAGGATTCAGCCATGTTTTTGATCGACCAAAGTTATACAGTATTATGAACTTTATATTGCATAAATAAAGCCATTTGGTGAAATTTTGAAGAAGAGATTGTACTGGTTTAAAGTTTTTACCTAACGTAATATTGTGCATTAGGATAACATGGTCCAAAATGGGCCTCATTAACTAATGAGATCAAACTGTTAGCAAGTTAGAGGTTTTTAGCTTTCTCCTGAAATGTTTTATTTTGTCTTCCTCAGGGTAGTAAAACTCACTTTCACTGTGAACACTGTCGTTATCGCGATCCATGCTGTAAAATTAATGCTATTTTGAATCCTCATTCACGGCTGTAATACAAATTGCTTCCTCCTCGGTATACAAGTGCACTTCCATGGCAGGAAAAAAAACTACATTTTGCCACCTATGTAGTCCCCTATTTATACAAAATTGAGTCATTCAGGATTCAGCCATGTTTTTGCTCGGCGTTAGCAACAGTTAGAGGTTTTTAGCTTTCTCCTGAAATGTTTTCTTTTATTTCTTCTTCCTCAGGGTAGTAAAACTTGCTTTCGCTGTGAACACTGTCGTTATCACGATCCATGCTGTAAAATTAATGCTATTCTCCTGAGAAATGCTGGCAAAAATTTATAAGATTTTTGATAATCTTATAAATAAATCTTGTAAAAAAAAAAAGATAAATGTTGACAAAAAATGCTACTATGTTTGTTGTTGTGAATGAGTGAGTCAGCAGAGGTCCGTAACCGGGGTCCATAACTGGGATCCGTATCATAGGATACAGACCCGCTCGCCAGCCAATCAGAGCGCAGGATTTGGACCATGAAAAAAACAAATAGAGGATATTACACGGTGATATAAGGATATGAAGTTTATGAAGTTCGAGTGGTGAATGTATATATTCACGAGTGAGTGAAGCGAATGAGTGATATATTTTTCAACATGAGAAGATAAACTTCATATTTCCATACCACCGTGTAATGTGCTTTATATTATATGGACACACACACACACACACACACACAAAAAAAAAACCCTGCAAATTAATCAAAAGAATTTTAATTTTGAACCGGTTTGCCATTTTGACAACACATGTCTAGTCAGTGGGAAAACATGGGGAGTGACATCATCAGAGTGAAATATTGGGAATTATTATACATATGGGCCATTTTTTCCATGGAATAAAAACATGTACTCTGTTCCCTTCTAGCGGGTTTACTGATGTTATCATATCGCTTATCATCCATGTATTACGTCACTCTCCCCAATGGAGAATGAATGTGCAATATTGTTACAATATTGCACATTGTTAAGACAACACGACGTCACACACAAAGATCCAGTGACAACTTTTCTGCTGTGCATACACACAATCATCTCTTTGTCAGCAGGGAAAGAGAGAAGACGGGGCTAATCCAGTGCTCGGTTTAAGCACTAAATAAATTAACTGAAACTAAAGACACGCTGAACACCCGAAAGGCTACCAAAACTTCATTATATATTCGTCATGCATATTTACAAGAGAAAAACATACCAACAGACATTGAAAAACTGGAAAAGAGACACGTTGGAGATGTAAAACTTCCCGCTAGCGAATGACTGACAGTTTGTACATAAACATGGCTGCGAGGTTTGCTTCATTAAAAGCCAAAGATTTAAAGAGACAGACGCACTGAACACCCGAAAGGCTACCAAAACTTCACTGGATATTCTTCATGCATATTTACAAGAGAAAAACATACCAACGGACATTGAAAAACTGGAAAAGAGAGCAATAGTGGACATATTAAGTTCTACTTGGAGGTGAGGAAAAGTCAAGTTTATTTGTATAGTGCTTTTAATAATAAGCATTGTTGCAAAGCAGCTTTACAGAATTTGAATGACTTAAAACATGAGCTAATTTTATCCCTCATCTATCCCCAATGAGCAAGCCTGTGGTGACGGTGGCAAGGAAAAACTGCCTCAGACAGCATGAGGAAGAAACCTCGAGAGGAACCAGATTCAAAAGGGAACCCATCCTTACCTGGGCCACAACAGACAACATGACTATAACATTAACAGTTTTAACAAGAAGTCAGTTTCGTTGATGTTATAAACTCTTCACTGATGGAAACTTGAGTGCAAAACTGTTCATGACAACTGCAGTCCTAAAGTTAGCAAGTCAACTGTAGTCCTCAGTCATAAAAGCATTACTTTAAGTGTCCAGAGCATCTTCCAAGTGTGACTTTCAACTGTCCATATGGGGTTGTCCTCCACAGGAGCAATGTGATGAGACTCCAACCAGACGTAGGGCATCAGGATGGATCAGGCAGGTCCAAGGAGCAGAAGAGGTCAGCATCTTGATCTCAGGATTGACATGTAACTCAGAGGGACAGATTTTTTTTTTTTTTTGGGGGGGAAGAGAGACAGAGAGAGAAAACACAGGTTGTTGGGTATGCCCAATGTCACCTTAATAAGTAAGAACAGTATGCATATTGCACTGAGTACAAGCAGGGACTCCGGCAACTAACTATAACAGCATAACTAAAAGGGGAGAGCCAGAAGGTAACACAGGCATGAGTGGATCACACACTTGTGAAATTTCCTCTCTGCATTTAACCCATCTGAAGCAGTGAATACACACATGCACACACACGTGAGCAATGAGCACACACACACACCCAGAGCAGTGGGCAGCCATGCTAACAGCGCCCGGGGAGCAGTTGGGAGTTAGGTGCCTCGCTCAAGGGCACCCCAGCCCAAGGCCGTCCCATATTAAACTAACCGCATGTCTTTGGACTGTGGGGGAAACCGGAGCACCCGGAGGAAACCCACACAGACACAGGGAGAACATGCAAACTCCACACAGAAAGGCCCTCGCCGGCCGCTGGGTTTGAACCCAGAACCTTCTTGCTGTGAGGCGACAGCGCTAACCACTACACCACTGTGCCATTTATGCACTTATTGGAACATCCAGACAGTAAGGCATTACAGTAATCCAACCTGGAGGTAACAAAAGCATGAACTAGTTTTTCTGTCATGTAGTGACGTTACATTTATCTTAGCAATATTTCTGAGATGAAAGAAAGCTATCCGGGTAATGTTATCAATGTGAGTTTCGAACGAAAAGTGACGGAGACTTTTACAAGAGGACTTCACTCGTGGACTTCACTCAGTAAAGCCCTTTTGTTTTGAACAACTGCAATGTAACAATTAACTACGACCAAAAGTAACTTGAACTTGAATCATCTACCTGCTACCTGGATATAGCTTGTATATAAGTTGGGTTGTTGTTCAGGCTTTTTGGACTTGTACCATTTTTATTGTGAGAACTTTGACTTTGTACATGGACATTGGATTAACAGAACATTGAATTACATTCGATCAGAATCAGCATTCAATATTGGTAAATTACCCCCCTGTTCTTAACTTTTTGTAAAATCTATAATTGTTCCATTGAACGTGTATATAATAATAGTAATAATAATAATAATAATAATAATGGCTTTTTCCATGGTATATCAGATATATTCCATTTAGCTACTCATCTTTGACTCATTCAGTATCATGCTAGCTGAATGGAATATATCTGATATACCACGATAAAAGCCAGTCAATATTATTTAAATATCTCATCTCATCTCATTATCTCTAGCCGCTTTATCCTGTTCTACAGGGTCGCAGGCAAGCTGGAGCCTATCCCAGCTGACTACGGGCGAAAGGCGGGGTACACCCTGGACAAGTCACCAGGTCATCACAGGGCTGACACAGAGACACAGACAACCATTCACACTCACATTCACACCTACGGTCAATTTAGAGTCACCAGTTAACCTAACCTGCATGTCTTTGGACTGTGGGGGAAACCGGAGCACCCGGAGGAAACCCACGCGGACACGGGGAGAACATGCAAACTCCACACAGAAAGGCCCTCGCCGGCCACGGGGCTCGAACCCGGACCTTCTTGCTGTGAGGCGACAGCACTAACCACTACACCACCGTGCCGCCCTCTGTGATATATTTCATATGAAAATTGCGAGTTTTTCAACATGAAAAGATAAACTTCATATTTTCAAGCCAACACGTGATTTTCTTTTTATTATATAGACCCATTCACAAACAAAAAGTACCCAAATTTATCAAAGCAATTAATTGATTTCCTCATGTATACAGAATATAAAGAATTATGTCAAGGTTGCCAGCCAGACGTAGCTCAAATGAAAAATACAAGTGGTGTATTTCCCAGAAAAACACTTGTATCCATATAATATAAAAGGTACATGGTTTAGGACCGTGTAAAATAAATAAATAAATAAAAATTTTTAAATGCATCCCGCCAAATAGTTAAAAAAAAATCAGCAAGCAAACAAAAAACTTGTTTTGAAAAATCTAAGGTGTGTTTTTTTAATATAGAAGACAAATAAAGATTAAGAACAGTTTACAGTCATGATCTCAAGTGTTCTGAAGATGATTGAGATGCATTTTATATTTCCCTAAAATATACTCAACAGCCTTAAATTGACTGTCCGTATGCACAGACACTATGGATGAAAAGGGTTAAGCAAGATCCTTAAAAATAATAGATTGCTATCATTACCACTAGTTATAGTGCCATCACCTGGCATATAGACACAACAGATAATACAATTTAATACAAAATAATGAATTGTTTTAGCTGTAATACACAAGAAGAAAAAGCACAAGCTGTCTAATGACTCAACAGAGGTGGTTTAGCTAATTGGCATGTAGCCTTTTATTCATCTACAGTATATGGATCAACATTTCTCTTGGATGTGTTACAGAGAAACGACTCCGTCTGACTAAAATGACCTTAAACATTCATTGTAATGCAAACACCAAATGTACTTAAACTGCTGTATGTGCTGCATCGCCGTGCATCGTAACAATAGTAACACACTTGGAGGAAAGTGCTGTCTACCCTCTTCCGCATACGTGAGCTCATAGACACCCACGATTGGCGAGTCTCTGTGATTGACTGTCGCTGCTCTCATGCACAGAGCATGTTTAGTTTTACTCTCCTGGAACCAGGGTACTGATCACTGGCATGGTCAGGATTCAAACTCACGATGTCCAGATGACAAAGCAAGCATGTGTGACTTTAGTCGGGAAAGTCAGAGCAGTATGATTCCAAAAGTTTAATATTGTAAGAGTGGGATGATCACGTGGATAACAGTGAGCACTTTCATGACATGACAGTATCTTGATGCTGTAATATGAAAATGAGTATGATGTGCAGCATTTTTGTGGAGAGAGAGAAAGAGAGAGAGCTCATCCTCAAACTGTCATGTAAGCGTACATTAGATGATGACAAGCAGATGGATTTTACTGTGTGTGTGTGTGTGTGTGTGTGTGTGTGTGTGTGTGTGTGTTAGCATGCTGAAATGGATCTGGCAGCTCCAGCCTCGTTGCTCATTTGCAACAGTGCTGGGTAACTGATTGCGATCTGTGTCATGATTGGCTGACGGCGCTGTCCCTCAAAGCGAGCCTGCATCAGGATTGGCTAATGAAGGCAAAGGTGATGACAGGGTAGATGCTGTCAGTTTGTTCATCAGAGCTTGGTGGATTGTTCTTTCCTGCGAACACATATGGGACAACAAAATGCTACACAGGAAGACTCCAAACACACACACACACACACACACACACACACACACACGAAGGCATGGAGTGAACTGATGGTTTAACTGGAACAAAGTTCAAGTGAATGACAGTCAGTATGTTAAACGGGGTTAACTTATCCAGACACACAGAAGCAGGCATGCAGATAGATAGATAGATAGATAGATAGATAGATAGATAGATAGATAGATAGATAGATAGATAGATAGATAGATAGATTAAAAGGCAGACATGAAAACACAAAAACAAACAGATAAAAAGGCCCAATAAGGAGATAGACAAACAGAAAGAATGATATTCGTAAGTATAAAAACGGACAGACAGACAAACAAACAGACAGACAAAAAGATAGACATCGATAGACGGAAATGCATATGTAGGCAGAGAGAACGACAGACAGAAAGGCATAAAGAAATGCAGAGGCAGGAAAAAGACATACAGAAATAGACAGGCAGAAAGACAGAAACAGACAGAAAGACAGAAATAGTTAGACAGACAGAAAGACAGAAATAGACAAACAGACAGAAATAGACAGAAAGACAGAAATAAACAGACAGAAATAGACAGGCAGATGACAGAAACAGACAGAAAGACAGAAACAGGCAGAGAGAAAGACAGAAATAGACAGAAAGGCAAACATAGACAGAGAGAAAGACCAAAACAGAGACAAAAAGACATACATAAAGAGAAAGACAGACATAAGTAGACAAATGACTCTGAATGACCACAGACATTTGCTCAACAGATATAAATTCCTATACACACACACACTGTTTAACCTCCTGTCTACAGTGCTGTGAAAAAGTATTCAAACCCCCCCCCCCCACTGATTTTTTTCCATTGTTGCTTATTTGCCACATTTAAACGTTTTAGGTCATCCAACTAAGTCGAATATAAGATAAAGACAATGTAAGTAAACACAAAATGCAGCTTTTAAATGATCACTCCATTTGTTAAAAGGAAAGGGTTCATCAAAACCTGTATCACCCATGTGAAAAAGTAATTGCCCCCTTGAACCTAATAAGTGGTCAGGCCACCCTTGGCAGGAACAACTGCAATTAAACATTTGCGATAACTTGCAGTGAGCCTTTTACATCACTGTGGAGGAATTTTTGCCCACTCCTCTTTGCAGAATTGTTTCAATTCAACCACATTGGAAGGTTTTCGACCATGAACTGCCCGTTTAAGGTCTTGCCAAAGCATCTCAGTTGGATTCAAGTCAGGACTTTGACTAGGCCACTTCAAAACCTTAATTTTACTTCTTTTGAGCCATTAAGAGGTGGACTTGCTTGTGTGCTTCAGATCATTGTCCTGCTGCATAACCCAGCTTGAGCTTTAAGCCTCACTCACAACCCGCCGTACGTGCTGTTATGGGCGGTCTACGGTAAAAGAATTGGCAAAACTGTGCTTGAGACTTGCGTGTTTTCAGTGCCGTAGAAGGTCGCAGACTGCCCATAGAGACTTTTGGTCCTGCACATGCAAATTCTACGGGTCTTGCGACAAATCAAGAACGCATACACTACGTACGGGACCCGTACTCCTTTTATACACCGGAACCAAGTCAGCAGCGCAGCTAGTAGGGTTTTTTTGCGATGACAGTAAGACTCATGAGTGACGCACGGTCATTGTATGAGTGACGTGTCTCAGAAATACAACACAAGTATTCCACACTTGCTATTTGTGCGGCACGCAAGACAGAAGTGCATCTCACTTTCTACCCCTATGTGTGGTGTGCACGCAGCGCACGTGACCTGCACGCAGTGCACGCGACCTGCACACGACACAAGGGGCAAGACTCTGGGTATATATATTGGGGAGGAACCAAGGAACTGATCATGTAGTGTGTAGCATTGTAGAAAGGAAGAGGACCACCTCATTTGTTGTTTTTATTTGAGTATATGTTTAATTTACCATGCAAACATCAAATAAAAAAACATGAGTATAAGGGAATAACGCATTTTATTGCACTGTAAAAAATCCCAACTAAATAGCCCAACAGTTTGAGCACTGAAGCATACTTTGACTCGGAGCTGCTGTCCTGCTCCTACTCCTGCTGAGTGGTGGGACGGGGTGCCGGGATGTCCTTGTCCTCATCACTGAGCATGGCACAATGGCCTGACAGCGATGATGGGATTGCAGTGTCCTCACTTCTGGGCGTCGTTAGCTGAAACATACATGAAAATCAGCATATATAATATTAATTACTGTACATAAGCATATAGATATTGAAATGAATGTTTAAAGCATGTGTATTTACCTGTGGAAATACCTCTGGCGGGGTGCTGTGCCTTCTGACGGCTTGAAGGCATACTTCTCCCTGTCCGTGCAGGGCTTGCCGGTGCTGCTACCATCATCATCATCATCAAATTCTTCCTCCTCTTCCCCCTCTGCTGTTTCAGGCTGGGTTACTTCACTTTTGCCCGCTTCTTCTTGGGTCCCATTTTCTAAACTTTAAACTGAAATTTTTTAAATTTTTCCCACAAAATATCCAATGTTCTTCAGTCGAAAGACAGATGCAGAATGCTGCAGACACGCTGGTTTTATACCCACTCCTGGCTTGCATCACATGCAAGTTATGAGTGATTGTAACGTGCTAAATCACATGCATTACACACACTTCACAAGTGCGGCCCGAACTCGTAGTGCAGGAAACTGGTAAAATGCAAGTCTTACACACTCCACACTCACTGATCATGTGCGTCAGATATACGCTTTCCACGGGCAAACGGCGCAATTTTTCCCACGCCTCGAGGAAGTCAGGTGTGCAACCTGTACTTGACAAGTACTTTGCCTGTACTCCTCCCCCAAAACTTTTCCCCGGGTTCACTGTGACCCTGTGGCATGGCTGCAAACTACCAAACCCTGCCACCCGTGCGTGTCCAAAACACTTATGGCGGGTTGTGAGTGAGGCTTTAGGTCACGAACTGATGGACGGACATTCTCCTTCACGATTTTCTGGGAGAGAGCAGAATTCATGGTTCCATCAATTATGGCAAGTCGTCCAGGTCCTGAAGCAGAAAAGCAGCCCCAGACCATCACACTACCGCCACTATATTTGACTGTTGGTATGATGTTCTTATTTTGGAATGCTGTGTTCGCCTTATGCCAGATGTACCGGGACCCATGTCTTCCAAAAGGTTCTATTTTTGTCTCATCAGTCTACAGAATATCATCCCAAAAGTCTTGGGGGTCATCAAGATGCTTTTTGGCAAATGTGAGATGAGCCTTTGTGTTCTTTTTGTGCCTTGCAGCTCTCCCATGGATGCCATTTTTGCCCAGTGCCTTCCTTATTGCAGAATCATGAACACTGATCTTAACTGAGGCAAGTGAGGCCTGCAGTTCTTTAGATGCTCATCGCAGGTCCTTTGTGACCTCCTGGATCAGTCGTCGAAGCGCTCTTGGTTGAATTTTGGAAGGTCGGCCACTCCTACAAAGGTTCACCACTGTTCCAAGTTTTTAGATAAAGGCTCTCACTGTGGTTCACTGGAGTCCCAGAGCCTTGGCAATAGCTTTGTAACCCTTTCCAGACTGATAGATTTCAATTATTTTGTTGCGCATCTGTTCTTGTAACTCTTTACTTCGCAGCATCTTTTAAAGCTCTATTAGCTGACTTCACATTGCCAGCCTGATTCTATTTATGTGATATTTAGATTGAACAGATCTGGCAGTAATCATGCCTGGGTGTGGCTAGTGAAATTGATCCCAATTATCAGTTAAATCTGGTTAATTGTTTGACTGGTTGAGGTTGATTGGTTGAGGGGTGTAGATGTCAGAGCAGGTGGGTGGAGCACAGAAGTACGGCAGGCCAGAACTGAGTTCCAAAAACTATTTTATTTTGCACTTTTCAGTAGCAATATACTCTCCCAGCCACATGCATACACACACACACAAGTCATCTGGTGCGGGAGAGAGCTCACTTCCTCTGCTCTCTCTCTCCTTATATAGGGCGTGGTTGCTGGGAAGACACACAAACACAGGTTAATTGCTCTCAGGTGAAGTGATTCTGCCACTTACCTTCCCTGACTCCGCCCTCCTGTCACAGACCGGCGCTTGACCACGCCCCCGCTGCCACATACCCCCACCGCCCGACTCAGGCCGGGCGCCCGTCTGGCCTGCAGCCGACTCCCCCCCCCCCTTGACGAGAGAGGAAGTCCGCCACGACCATCTGCGCCCCCGGCCTGTGGACCACCTTGAAGTTGAAGGGTTGGAGTGCCAGATACCAACGGGTGATCCGCGTGTTGGCATCCTTCATGCAGTGGAGCCACTGGAGGGGCGCGTGGTCCGAACAGAGGGTGAAAGGGCGCCCCAGCAGGTAGTAACGGTGGGTGAGGACCGCCCACTTGATCGCCAGGCACTCCTTCTCAATCGTGCTGTAGCGCCCCTCACGCACTGACAGCTTCCGACTGATGTAAAGGACCGGGCGGTCCTCCCCCTCCACCTGCTGGGACAAAATGGCCCCCAGCCCTCTGTCCGATGCATCCGTCTGTAACGTAAAAGGGAGAGAGAAATCAGGGGAGTGTAAAAGTGGCCCCCCACACAGTGCAGCCTTTACCTCAGAGAAAGCCCGCTGACACTGCTCCATCCACTGGACCGGATCTGGCGCCCCCTTTTTAGTGAGGTCAGTCAGTGGGCTGGTGACGTCCGAATAATTAGGTATAAACCTACGATAGTAGCCAGCCAGCCCCAGGAACTGTCTCACCCCCTTTTTGGTCTTGGGCCTCGGGCAGGCCGCAATCGCTGCTGTCTTATTAATTTGGGGACGCACCTGCCCGTTGCTCAAGTGGAAGCCCAGATACCATACTTCCACCCACCCAATCGCACACTTCTTTGGGTTGGCAGTGAGTCCCGCCCGCCTCAGCGACCTAAGGACGGCCCTCAGGTGTTGCAGGTGCCGCTGCCAGTCGTTACTATAAATGATAATATCATCTAAATACACGGCTGCATAGGTGGCGTGGGGCCGGAGGACCCTGTCCATCAGCCGCTGAAACGTAGCGGGCGCCCCAAACAGCCCAAACGGAAGTGTGACGAACTGGTGTAAGCCGAACGGTGTGGAAAAGGCCATTTTCTCCCGGGATAATGGAGTCAAGGGGATCTGCCAATATCCCTTCGTCAAATCCAGTGTCGAGTAAAAGCGAGCCGTGCCTAGTCGATCGAGCAGCTCATCAATACGAGGCATTGGGTACGTGTCGAATTTAGACACCGCGTTGACTTTTCTATAGTCCACACAGAACCGGACCGAGCCGTCGGCCTTGGGAACCAAGACCACCGGGCTGCTCCAGTCACTGTGGGACTCCTTGACGATGCCCATTTCGAGCATGGCCTAAAGTTCTTCCCGAACCACCTTTTTTTTGTGTTCGGGTAGCCTGTAAGGGCGGCTACGCACTACCACCCCCGGGGGCGTCTCTATGTGGTGTTCTATGAGGTTAGTGCGACCGGGCAGGGGCGAGAACACATCCGAAAACTCAGCCTGCAACTGGGCGACCTCCGTGAGTTGGGTCGGGGAGAGGTGGTCTCCACAGGGGACCGGAGAGGTACGTGATGCCAATGTCCCTTTTTGAACCTCCGGCCCCAGCTCCGCCTTCTCCGGAACTACCGACACCAACGCCACGGGGACCTCCTCGTTCCAGAGTTTAAGCAGATTGAGGTGGTAGATCTGTAGCGCCCCACCCCTGTCCGTTCGCCTCACCTCATAGTCGACGTCCCCGACTCGCCGTGTGACCTCAAAGGGCCCTTGCCACTTGGCGATCAATTTGGAGCTCGACGTGGGCAACAGTACGAGTACTTTATCTCCCGGTGTGAACTCTCTAAGGCGCGTACCCTTGTTGTACAGGCGGGCTTGCCGTTCCTGGGCCTGCCGCAAATTCTCCTGAGTTAGGTGGGTGAGCGTGTGGAGTTTTGCACGCAGGTCCATAACGTACTGAATTTCATTCTTACTTTGTGAAGGTCCCTCCTCCCAATTTTCCCGCAGCACGTCCAGGATGCCGCGCGGCTTACGCCCATATAATAATTCGAACGGGGAGAACCCCGTGGAGGCTTGGGGGACCTCTCGCACTGAGAACAGCAAGGGTTCGAGCCACTTATCCCAATTACGTGCGTCCTCACTTACGAATTTCTTAATAATATTTTTGAGGGTGCGGTTGAACCGTTCCACTAAACCGTCCGTTTGTGGGTGATATACGCTGGTGCGGATCGCCTTAATCCCCAATAACCCATACAGTTCGCACAGTGTTCATGACATAAACGTAGTGCCTTGGTCAGTCAGAATCTCTTTCGGGATTCCAACTTGGGAGATGACACGGAAGAGTGCCTCTGCAATACTGCGTGCTGAGATATTGCGCAGAGGCACTGCTTCCGGGTATCGCGTTGCATAGTCCACCAGAACTAATATAAAGCGGTACCCTCGTGCTGACCGATCTAATGGCCCGACGAGATCCATCCCAATTCTCTCAAACAGGGTCTCGATTAACGGTAGAGGGCACAACGGCGCTTTTGGAATGGCCGCTGGATTTACTAACTGGCATTCGCGGCATGCCGTACACCACCTACGGACATCGCCGCGAATCCCTGGCCAATAGAATCGGGCCATTATTCGGGCTAGTGTTTTATCCTGCCCTAAGTGTCCAGCCATGGGATTAAAGTGAGCCGCCTGGAATACCAATTCCCGGCGGCTCTTTGGAATCAAAAGCTGCGTGACTCGCTCTTTAGTTTGAGTGTCCTGCGTCACTCGGTATAATCTATCCTTCATAATCGCGAAGTAGGGGAAGGACAGGGTGGCATTCGGCAGGAGCGTTTGACCATCGATTACTCTCACTTGGTCAAACGCATGCCGCAGAGTCTCGTCTCGCGACTGCTCTAATGGGAAATCCGCGAGGGATTCCCCAATAGAGAGAGGAGGAGCCGGCGGCTCCTCACTCTGATGCGGAGATGACGTAGACGGCTCTGTGACAGCTGCTCCCCCCAAAGCAACACCGGGACCTCCCCCTGTCAAATGGCAGGACCCACTCTCTACTAGGCGCGTCATTAAACCCCGAAATCCCGGCCAATCAGTCCCCAAAATTAAAGAGTGGGTAAGGCGAGGATTAACCGCCGCCTTCACTTTAAATTTTTCCCCTCTGAAAATAATGTGGACCGACACCAAAGGGTAGCGGTGAACATCCCCGTGCACACACAACACCCTCACCCCTTGTGCTCCCCCCAATGCCTCGTTTTGAACCAGGCTTTGGCGAATTGAGGTCTGATTACAACCAGAATCCACCAACGCCTGATATGTAGCCCCTTGGATACTCACCGGTATGCGATACGCTCCGGCCCAATCGAGGGCGGCCTCTGGCGCGTCAGGGATCCGAACCACCGCGCCCACTTCCATTGTCGTGCACTGCTGTTGAAGGTGGCCCGGCTCCCCGCAGCACCAGCCAACCGGCCCGGGCTTTCTCTCTGCACCGGTGATCTGGGGTTCACTCACCTGAGGTGGGGGAGAGACAGACACAGAAGGGAGAAACGGGAGGGCACCGCGGGTGCGGCGGGCCGGCTGGGGTGGGGCCGGCCCCCGCCCCCGCGGTGGGGGAATGGGGCAAGGACGGGACACAGGAGGAGGGGGAGAGAGAGAGAGAGAGAGAAGAGGAGAGAAGAGAAGATGCCATCTGCCGTCCTGCCGCCGGGACAGCTGCCAAATGGTCCTCCGCCAGCTCGACTGCCTGATCCAGCGACGCCGGGCGGTGGCATCGGACCCACTCCGCAGCTCCTGCTGGCAAGCGAGCGATGAACTGTTCCAGCGCCACCTGGTCGAGGATTCCTTCGGCGTCACGGTTGTTGGCCCTCAGCCACTGCCAGCAGGCGTCCCTGAGCTGCTGGCCAAACGCGAACGGCCGGCCGACTTCCTCCAAGCGCAGCGCGCGGAAGCGCTGGCGCTGCTGTTCTGGAGTGCGCCCCACGCGCTGGAGGACGGCCCGGCGGAGGTCCGCGTAGGCCAGCCGGCGGTCGGCAGGGAGCTGTAGCGCGGCCAGCTGTGCTTCTCCCGTGAGCAGGGGGAGGAGGCGCGCCGCGCGCTGCTCCATCGGCCACCCCGAGGCTTCGGCGACTTGCTCAAAGAGCGTGATGAACGCCTCGGGGTCATCCTGCAGGCCCATCTTGGTGACAGTGAGGGGAGACGGGCCCGCGGTAGGAGCACTGGTGGACCCCGCCGATGCGAGGAGGTGCCGGAACGCCTGTCGATCTTCTTGTTGGGCCAACACCAGGGCCTCGAACCGCTCTTCTTGCTCCTTTCGGAGGGTGAGTAGCGCCTGGTGCTGGCTTTGCTGGGCCGTGGCAAGGGCGTGGACCAGTTCAGCAAACGGGGAGGACTCCATGGGGCTGTGAGGCTGCTGTGCTCCAGATCCCGGGTTTTGGCACCACTGTAGATGTCAGAGCAGGTGGGTGGAGCACAGAAGTACGGCAGGCCAGAACTGAGTTCCAAAAACTATTTTATTTTGCACTTTTCAGTAGCAATATACTCTCCCAGCCACATGCATACACACACACACAAGTCATCTGGTGCGGGAGAGAGCTCACTTCCTCTGCTCTCTCTCTCCTTATATAGGGCGTGGTTGCTGGGAAGACACACAAACACAGGTTAATTGCTCTCAGGTGAAGTGATTCTGCCATTTACCTTCCCTGACTCCGCCCTCCTGTCACAGACTGGCGCTTGACCACGCCCCCGCTGCCACAAGGGGGTAATTACTTTTTCACACAGGGCCAGGTAGGGTTGGGTAACTTTTTTCCATCAATAAATGAAATCATTGTTTGAAAACTGCATTTTATGTTTACTTGGGCTCTCTTTGTCTCATATTAAAATTAGTTTGATGACATGAAACGTTTAAGTGTGACAAATATACAAAAATAGAACAAATCAGGAAGAGGGCAAATACTTTTTCACAGTAGTGTAGGTTGAATCCCCTCAGCGTCATGCCTGTCTGTAGTAGTACAGTGAAGCACACTGGGAAGGAGTTTCACTTGGCCTCTGGCATGATGGCAACCTGACAGATGGAGGCAATGCCTGAGTGTGGAGAAAATAAACAAATGAGAGAGAGAGAAAGAGAGAGCAACTAATGAATTCCACACTGTCACAACAGGAATTACGAAACAATGGAAAACAGATAATGCAAGAAAATAGAAAGAGCAAGCCAGAGAGAGAGAAGGAGATATGTGCAGCATCAGATAGAGCGAGTGACATTAGTGAAGTGATAAACAGAGTGAAAGTGTGTGCAGTGAAGAGATAGCTGCTCGTTACATGACTTCTGTTTCCCTCTCTGTTTGCTTCTGTGTGTTCCTGTGCAGTATTAATATTTGCAGGTTTACAGTAAGTGAGTCCAGGCGGTACACATAATCCCACAGTACTGTGTCTCATTTTCTCCACTCATCTGTGCTCGCTCTCTCTCTCTCTCTCTCTCTGTGCGCATGCGCTGTGGATTTGTTATTACTCCTGCATGTACTTGTACACAGGCGAGCAACAAGTCTCTGATGTTTAACAGGTTTGTCTCTCAACCATTTTTATAAGAAATTTTGTAATCAAATTGTATGTATTATTTTATTTTTATTTTTCAAACAAACAAACAAACAAACAAACAAACAAACCAGCTCCTGCTTCAGAGAGTTACAAGTTGTAAGGTATTGCTACTACTTTGTTACAGTCACTAGCATTATTACTATTACTATGACTACTATTACGACTACTACTGCTGCTACAGCTTCTAGTACTACTACTGCTGCTACTACTACTACCGCTGCTATGGCTTCTACTACTCCTACTACTACTAGTACTACTAGTACTGCTGCTAGTACTAGTACTACACCTACTTCTACTACTGCTGCTGTGGCTTCTACTACTACTACTACTACTACTACTACTACTACTACTGCTGCTACGACTACTACTACTACTACTACTACTACTACTGCTGCTAAGGCTTCTACTATTACTACTACTACTACTACTACTACTACTACTGCTGCTACTGCTAGTACTGCTGCTAGTACTAGTACTGCACCTACTCCTACTACTACTGCTGTGGCTTCTAGTACTACTACTACTACTATTGCTGCTGCTGCTGCTGCTGCTACGACTACTACTACTACTACTGCTGCTAGTACTGCTGCTAGTACTAGTACTACACCTAGTCCTACTACTACTGCTGTGGCTTCTACTACTACTACTACTACTACACCTACTCCTACTACTGCTGCTAAGGCTTCTACTACTACTACTACTACTACTGCTACTGCTAGTACTGCTGCTAGTACTAGTACTACACCTACTCCTACTACTACTGCTGTGGCTTCTACTACTACTACTACTGCTAGTACTGCTGCTAGTACTAGTACTACACCTACTCCTACTACTACTGCTGTGACTTCTACTACTACTACTACTACTGCTGCTGCTACGACTACTACTACTACTACTACTACTACTACTACATCCACTCCTACTACTGCTGCTAAGGTTTCTACTATTATTACTACTACTACTACTACTACTAGCAGGCCCGCCGACAGGGGGGGACAAACGGGTATGTTGTCCCGGGCCCAGGAATGGGGGGGGGCCCAGAACTGGGCTCTCATGAAGTTGCGATTATTTTATTTCATTTCAAAATGTGTTGATTTGGGGGAGAAATGTGCTATATTTGCATTCAATAAATGATTTCTAGATCTTTTGCCTTTATTGTCTTTGAAAAAGGCGTCAAGAACCCCCTACCACCCCTAATGCAAAAATGGTTTGGTCTGACTCTTTGATTAAGGGGAAAAAAACGACATCGTTCGATCATAGCGCTTCGACAATCAGCGTGCGTGCCATTTGCCAACATGCACAAGTCAGGAGCACAGAAAAGAAAAGAAAAGAAAGGAGAAAAAGAGAGGAAGAAACCAAGAGACTCAGGGGCTCACTGCATAAATATTTTAAAAAAGATTCGGATGATGCAGCAGGTAGACTACTAGCAAAGGCAGTGGGGCAGCTGAGCCAGGTAAGACCAGTGTTGGGCACGTTACTTTCAAAAAGTAATTAGTTATAGTTACTAGTTACTTTTCCCAAAAAGTAACTGAGTTAGTAACGGAGTTACTTTGTCATAAAAGTAACTAATTACCAGGGAAAGTAATTATTCCGTTACATTTTGTTCCCCCTCAAAAAAAAAAAATCAAATTCAATTAGTGTAATCATAATAAAAGTGAATGTTAAATGTGTTTAATGACTGAAATGGACACTTAACAGAACCAATTAGTAACGTTATCTACACTATATTAATATTTTTGTGGGACAATGTGAGATAAGACATCTATCAAATGTAATATATTTTTGTAGTTATTAAAATTATGTTACTAATTACTGGCCACTGACGAGGACAAACGCTTTGTTCCTCGACATAATGTGCATTGCACGTAAACACTCTTGCCTTTTATTTCAAGTAATGAAAAGTCCTGTCTGTATTTCCAGTGTGAAAGCGCAGTGCTGGGCTGACCGCTCGCCATCGCTGTGTCTTCCGATTGAAAGAGCGTGCAGTCGTGCAGTAGGCGTGGCCTACCTACACATCTATGTTGTCCAAATCTACTCTGATTGGCTGACTATGCCATTGTCTCGCGTCTCCCCACCCCACACGAAAGCAGTGTAAAGAAAGGCTGAACGAGCAGCGTGCCAGATGAGAACAGCTTTAATAAAGTAACGCATAGTATTTTATTGTAAGTAACGGGAACGGCGTTATAACGATGTAAAAAGTCATTAGTTAGATTACTCGTTACTAAAAAAAGTAAGGCCGTTAGTAACGCCGTTTATTTCTAACGCCGTTATTCCCATCATTGGGTAAGACACAGCCAACTTTTTCCAGCCCCGTAAAGTAACCCCAACCAAGGCACGCGCAGCACGCAATTCATGTTACAAACGAGGGGAGAGCAAGTCACACTGAACACCATTGTTAGGGGGGGCCCATTCAGAGCATTTTGTCCCGGGCCCAGCCAAAGCTGTCAGCGGCCCTGACTACTAGTACTACTGCTGCTGCTGCTGCTATGACTACTACTACACCTACTCCTACTAATGCTGGTGTGGCTTCTACTATTACTACTACTACTACTACTACTACTACTAGTACTGCTGCTAGCACTAGTACTACACTGGCTCATACTACTGCTGCTGTGGCTTTTACTACTACTACTACTACTACTACTAATAGTACTGCTGCTAGTACTAGTGCTACACCTACTCCTACCGCTGCTGTGGCTTCTACTACTACTACTACTACTACTACTACTACTACTACTACTACTGCTGCTAAGGCTTCTACGATTACTACTACTACTACTACTACTACTACTACTGCTGCTGCTGCTATGACTACTACTACTACTACTACTGCTGCTGCTGCTACGACTACTACTACTACTACTTCACCTACTCCTACTGCTGCTAAGGCTTCTACTATAACTACTACTACTACTACTACTGCTGCTGCTGCTATGACTACTACTACTACTACTACACCTACTCCTACTACTGCTGCTGTGGCTTCTACTACTACTACTACTACTACTACTACTACTACTACTGCTGCTGATGCTCCTGCTACGACTACTACTACACCTACTCCTACTACTGCTGCTAAGGCTTCTACTATTACTAATACTACTACTCCTACTACTACTACTACTACTACTAGTACTACTACTATTGCGACGACGACTACTACTACTACTACTATGAATAATAATAATAATAATAATAATAATAAACCCACAAAGAAGCTCCTGCTGGCTTAGGATATTAAATACATCTCTAAGAAATTAATGTTAATTATTTGGATCTGTCTCTTTTTTGTCATGACTTTGAGGAATTCTCAGTTCCGTTGCTGGTCACCAGGGTGTGAAAAAAAAAAGTCTCAAAACAGTTTTTTTTTTTTTCTTGTTAATCCCCCACCCCTCCGTCCTGTCAATCCCCTTCCCTCACTCTTGGGGGAGTCTTCCTTCAGAATTTTGCATTCCACCACTGGGAACACACTTTCTCTCTCTCTCTCTCTCTCTCTCTCTCTCTCTCCCAAATTCATCACATATCTGCTTCTGTACTAAATTCTGTGCTTACTGACCTTTTATACACCACATGATTTAATCACAGAGAGAGAGAGAGAGAGAAGAAAAAAGAAGAGAGGACATGAATGTTGAAAGTGGCAACAGGAGAAAGAGAGACACTTGGCACACTTACACTTGAGGAATTGATCTCTCTCTCTCTCTCTCTCTCTCTCGCTCGCTCTCTCTCTGATTCTCTAATTTAATTCTCCACTGCTCCTTGCTCTTACTGAGTCACACAACAATCTTTGACCTTTCACCGGCTGGCTGCGTGCTAATTCCATTCTGAGTTGTGATTTCCGCGTTCCCTGGTAGCATTTCTTCCTGCTTGAAGATGAACTTTAGATCAGTGGAGTGCGAGACACCCACTCCCTATATGTGATGCTGATCAACCCCAAGTGTGTGTGTGTGTGTGTGTGTGTGTGTGTGTGTGTGTGTGTGTGTGTGTGTGTGTGTGTGTGTCTTCTCTGTGAGAGTTATTGAATTACATATAGCTTCTACCCAAATTTGTATAATTCCAATTAATAATGAAGATATGGAGTAATTAAGCTGTAACGAGCAGTTTCCACACAAATCGCTTCTCCCTCAATTCTTCACTGATTTTGATTCTCTCTGGCATGAAGGTA
The DNA here is from genome assembly GCF_027579695.1 of Neoarius graeffei. Classification (NCBI taxonomy): domain Eukaryota; kingdom Metazoa; phylum Chordata; class Actinopteri; order Siluriformes; family Ariidae; genus Neoarius; species Neoarius graeffei. Next base: position 59,788,763 of record NC_083571.1, read on the forward strand.
GGGGTACCTAGGGTACATATAACGTCTGTCTAGATTTGCTTAATTACAATTATTAATGAAGTTATGGACTAATTAAGCCTTAATGAGCAGTTCAACAAAAATCGCTTTTTCTCGGTCGATTCCTCGCTGTTTTGGATTCTTTCTGGCAAATCGGTAGATATTCCTAGGGTGTATATAGCTTCTATATATAGCTTGTATATCGCTTGTGTATAGTCTATATAGCTTGCAACATTTATTGCGCAAGGTGGCCCACTTTAGATCGTTCCTTCTGGACTAGACAAGGCCAGAGTGAGCTACGCCGTCATTGACTGTCTCGTTCTTATTATTATTATCTCACTATTTAATTAGAGGTTCCATTCCATGTATCCTTTATAATTATTTGTGTGAGTGTAACTGTATTTATTTATTTGTTTGTTTGTATTTCAGCTCTTCCACCACAGGGACCACTGCTTGAGCTTAGAAAGGTAGGAAGTGTATCATACACGCACACACACACTCATACCCACACACACGCACAGACCTGAACTGTCCGTGTGCTGCCACAGCGCCCTCAGTGTCCTGCTCAGCCAATCAGGATGCCTACTGAGCCATGACTGACAGTGATAAATAGCTGCCCCCTTCCATCATGAGCGCTGTAAAAAAAAAAAAAAAGAGCAAAGCATGCTGGGTATACGCTGAAGGAGAGGAAAATGGGCTCTCGGGCAATTCATTAATAATCAGCTGTGTGTGTGTGTGTGTGTGTGTGTGTGTGTGAGAGAGAGAGAGAGAGAGAGAGAGAGAGAGAGAGAGACTGAGAGAGAGAATCGTGTGTAATCATAGGCATGTCCACACTATTCTGTTCATAGTATTCCAGCTCAGCATTTTTGGACATCTGATTCATATTCTCTTCACACTGTGCTTATGAACAACCTCATTTTTACTTGTTCCACGCTAAAGTGTGTGTGTGGGTGGGTGTGTGTGTGTGTGGGTGGGTGTCATAGTAGAGCTAACAATAATGCTGCTCTGATTAAGCTGTCTGCTTGTGGAGCACAACAAGACCTCTTCTTTAACATAACCTTAATATTTCAAGACAGAAATTTCAGACACTTTATTGACACAAACGAACCATTTGGGATACGAGAACGCATCAGATGAAGCAATCCATGAGCAACTAATATTAGGGACATAAGGTGTCAATTAGGTCATGTGACATTCGGTGCCATATGGGAGTTCAAAGACTATAAGGACACACTCAGCTATCAATAGATGGCATTACGTGATATTAGGAGTCTATAGTGACATAGACATCATTAGATGACATTAGGTGCCATTTGGTTATGTTATATGACATTAGGTGACACTGGGAGTCTATGGTGATATAGACATCATTAGATGACATGAGGTGACATTGGGCGTGTACAGTGGCATAGACATCATTAGATGACATTAGGTGCCATGAGGTTATGTTTTATGACATTAGGTGACATTAGGAGTCTGTAGTGATATAGACATCATCTGATGACATTAGGTGCCATTTGGTTATGTTATATGACATTAGGTGACACTGGGAGTCTATGGTGACATAGACATCATTAGATGACATTAGGTGACATTGGGAGTTTATAGTGACATAGACATCATTAGATGACATTAGGTGACATTGGGGGTGTACAGTGGCATAGACATTAGATGACATTAGGTGCCATTTGGTTATGTTATATGACATTAGGTGATATTAGGTGCCATGAGGTCATGTTATATGACATTAGGTGACACTGGGAGTCTATACTGACATAGACATCATTAGATGACATTAGGTGCCATTTGGTTATGTTATATGACATTAGGTGACACTGGGAGTCTATGGTGATATAGACATCATTAGATGACATTAGGTGACATTGGGCGTGTACAGTGGCATAGACATCATTAGATGACATTAGGTGACATTGGGCGTGTACAGTGGCATAGACATCATTAGATGACATTAGGTGCCATGAGGTCATGTTTTATGACATTAGGTGACATTAGGAGTCTGTAGTGACAGACATTATTAGATGACATTAGGTGCCATTTGGTTATGTTATATGGCATTAGGAGACACTGGGAGTCTATGGTGACATAGACATTATTAGATGACATTAGGTGACATTCAGAGTCTGGAGTGACATAGACATCATTAGATGACGTTAGGTGACATTGGGAGTTTATAGTGGCATAGACATCATTAGATGACATTAGGTGACATTGGGGGTGTACAGTGGCATAGACATTAGATGACATTAGGTGCCATTTGGTTATGTTATATGACATTAGGTGACATTGGGGGTGTACAGTGGCATAGACATTAGATGACATTAGGTGCCATTTGGTTATGTTATATGACATTTGGTGATATTAGGTGCCATGAGGTCATGTTATATGACATTAGGTGACACTGGGAGTCTATACTGACATAGACATCATTAGATGACATTAGGTGCCATTTGGTTATGTTATATGACATTAGGTGACACTGGGAGTCTATGGTGACATAGACATCGTTAGATGACATTAGGTGACATTGGAAGTTTATAATGACATAGACATCATTAGATGACATTGGGGGTGTACAGTGGCATAGACATCATTAGATGACATTAGGTGCCATGAGGTCATGTTATATGACATTAGGTGACATTGGGAGTCCATAGTGACATAGACATCATTAGATGACATGAGGTGACACTGGAGGTCAATATTGACATAGACATCATTAAATGACATTAGGTGCCATGAGGTCATGTTATATGACACTAGGTGACATTTGGAGTCTGTAGTGACAGACATCATTAGATGACATTAGGTGCCATGTTACATGGCATTAGGTGACATTGTGAGTCTGTGGTGACATAGACATCATTAGATGACATTAGATGATATTAGAGCTACTAGAATATTTAAGGACACCATCGGTGTTCCTTAAGTACGTTACGGTCGATGTGCTTGAGAGAGATAAATAATGACATAGAGGGCATTCAATGATTCATATATACCAGCAGCAGCAGCAGTAAAGCTGCTAATAAAACTGTTAATAAAAGCTGTTCATATGTGTGACTGACAATACAGAACAATATTATTACTGGAAAAAAAAACAAACAGGTTTTAGCAATACATGAAAATTCTGACTAACATGATGCAATAGATAGTCACATCTCCTTCTAAATCGATGATGTACATATCTCTTCTTCTTCTTTCACCTTTTCCCCCAAAGTGTTGAAATGGGTCACTCCAGCCAAGCTAGCTCATTCATTGCTTCTGACCTCAGGAGCAGGACAGAAGGCCAAACATGCTCAATTAACCACCGACATCATTATGAAGTGACAGTGGAATCAGCCAACCGCATTTTAATTTCATTTTGTGGGGAATAACGTCATTCCCAGCTTCCTGAAGGCCAAGGCTTGTGTGCCGTGTGATTCAGAAGCATTTTGTTCCAATGTGTCCAATTACGGTACTGAACTGGCAGAGGAACGACTGAAAATTGGGGATGATGCACTCTTTTTCTTATGATTATTGCTATTAATATATAACATTTTAGGTGGCACGGTGGTGTAGTGGTTAGCGCTGTTGCCTCACAGCAAGAAGGTCCGGGTTCGAGCCCCGTGGCCGGCGAGGGCCTTTCTGTGTGGAGTTTGCATGTTGTCCCCGTGGGTTTCCTCCGGGTGCTCCGGTTTCCCCCACAGTCCAAAGACATGCAGGTTAGGTTAACTGGTGACTCTAAATTGACCGTAGGTGTGAATGGTTGTCTGTGTCTGTGTGTCAGCGCTGTGATGACCTGGCGACTTGTCCAGGGCGTACCCCGCCTTTCACCCGTAGTCAGCTGGGATAGGCTCCAGCTTGCCTGCAACCCTGTAGAACAGGATAAAGCGGCTAGAGATGATGAGATGAGATATAACATTTTAATAGTCTGGCTAACGCGACTTCAAAGCTCTGCGAGCATTTGGTCTGGTAAAGCTATTAAGCCCAACTGTTTCCCAAAGCGCGTGGTTGACCTGCCTCCCTGAAATGCCTCAGTTTGCTACTGGTCAAAGCCAGAAAAGGCTGTGACGAAGCTTAAACCAATCACATCACTCTTTCCTCTGACGTATGTGACGCGACGGGGCTAACTGGTAGATTAAACTCTTACCGAAGCCGGTCGGGAGCAAGGCGAAAACGTCCTTCCTTTCAATAAATACCTCCAGGGCTGCTCTTTGCTCCGTTTTCAATGAGAACTTGCTCCATGTTCGTAATGTTTCTAGTGAATGAAGTGCTTCCGGCATAGATTCTGTAAACAATCTATGGCTTCCGGTCGCAGTTCTACTACGTCAGTGCCTTGAACACGCCTCTACCCAGGGCCGTTGGAGATGCTCAAAGTTGATTGGCTCCCAATTTTTCGGGAGCTTGGAAGAGCTGTAGATAGCTTGCCTTGCCAGACTTAGGCCCTCGTGTTGCGTCACACTTAGGATGGGCGGGCCCAGGCTAACATTTTAATGGAATTTGTTCAGACTAACATTGAGTGATGCAGTGTTTCGGAAGCCTGTGCTTTGACTGAATGTGGAACTCACCGGCCACTTTAATAGGAACTTGTTCTTGATTCTAAGGTTCCTGTTCTTGGCTGCAGGAGTGGAATCCAATGTGTTCTTCTGCTGTTGCATGCTGAGATGCTTTTTTGCTCACCACAGTTGTAAAGAGTGATTATATGAGTTGCGATATCCTTCCTGGCAAAAAAAGGTCAAAACCAATCTTGCCATTTTCCTCTGAGCTCTCTTATCATCAAGGCGTTTCTACCCACAGAACTGTCGCTCACTTGATGTTTTTTTTTTTTCGCATCATTCTGTGTAAACTCTAGAGACTGTTGTGTGTGAAAACCCCAGGAGATCAGCAGTTTCTGAAATACTCAAACCAGTCCATCTGGCTCAAACCAACACCCACAGTGCCACAGCAAAAGTCACACTTTGAGATCACAGTTTTTCCCATTCTGATGTTTGAAGTGAACATGAACTGAAGCTCTTGATTTGTATCTGCATGATTTGATGCATTGTGCTGCTGTCGAGGGATCAGCTGATTAGAGAACCGCATCAAACAGCAGGTGGACGGGTGTTCCTAATAAAGCGTCCTTTCAGCCGGCTCCAGAATAAACCGACGCTTTAGTCACATCAGCTCCTGTTAGTGCACTCCTGTCATCCCCTTGCGCACTACCCACTGGCACTCTCTCTGTCTCTGCACCTGTTTACCCTTCTCTCCAGCTGCTGACCTCGCATCCCTCTACTCTCTCATGTGATACTCCGTCTCTTTTTCTGTCTTCAGCTTCGCTTCCATTCATTTTTGCGCACACAGTTGCAGTTCACACTCAGACTTCACTGTGAAATCAGCCTTTCCATGTGTCACGATAGAACATTTTGAAATATGATTTACTTTTAACGTTTTGCTTCAGCAGCTCTGCCGTCGCTTTCTCTCTGTTCATGTGTGCCGTAGGGTGAGTTCTGGTCAAGTAGATGACAAGAGGACATGAATAACAATTACCATACAGTCATTCCTCATTACCTGGGTTTATGATATTTGAAATCGCTGCAGGGAATGCACATGCTTGGTCTGGCATTGAGAGCCATTTACACAGCAAGAGTAGATGGTACATGTGTGTGTAACAAGTAAAAAAAAAAAAAAAGATTTGCCTTGTTTGTTTTGTTTTGTTCCATTTTATTTTAAATGTTTCATAAAAATGGAGGGCATTTGTATCATAAAGCTAATAAAATTATCATATTCTTGGAATAGATGCTAAATATGACTCCCTACTGTGTATTCAGTATGGTTTGTCATTTATGTTATAGTCGTTTTGTAATAATGACACCATCTAGTGATGTCGTAGAATTAGGATATTAGCAGTAATATCATGATAGAAGTCGGAATGTTTTATGAGAAATATATCGCACGCCAAATGTGTGAGAGGGTGTAATACGTCTTCTAACATCTCATAATTACGTCTAATCAAATAATGCTAACTCGAGCACATGGAACTGGTTAGCACGGTTGCCTCACAGTAAGAAGGTTCCGGGTTTGAACCCAGCGGCCGGTGAGGGCCTTTCTGTGTGGAGTTTGCATGTTCTCCCCGTGTCTGCGTGGGTTTCCTCCGGGTGCTCCGGTTTCCCCCACAGTCCAGACATGCAGTTAGGTTGACGTGGGGCGGCCTTGGGCTGAGGTGCCCTTGAGCAAGGTACCGAACCCCTGACTGCTCCCTGGGTGCTTTGGTGTGGCTACCCACTGCTCTGAGTGTGTGTGTGTGTTCACTGCTTCAGATGGGTTAAATGCAGAGGATGAATTTCACTGTGCTTGAAGTGTGCATGTGACGAATAAAGGTTTCTTCTTTTTCTTCTTCTTCTTATAATGTAATCTCTTATCCCCAGTCACTGTGATATTGATTTACAACTGGATATAGAATGTTATGACTGTCTTCTGTTACAGGGTTCAAGGTGAAAAAGCAACATGGATAAGTCTACACGTTGTAGTTTCCCCAAATACAGAAGAGTTACTACAACACTTGACATCATGACACACTCCAGTGGTGTTGTGTTTGTCCTGGTAATGTTTTAGGTTCTCAACTCATCCACAGGAGACTGGGTGAGTTTGTGCAGATGTTTGGATTGAATTGAATTGAATTGGATTGGAGGTGTCCTTTATATACAGAGTTAAAAAGTGTATGTGAGAATGTGTGTGTGGATCGTGCCAAAGCTCAGTGCAGTCCGTACCTCCAAATCAGCAGGTTATATAATCCTACAAGAGGCTGGTGATAAGCACGCACGTACACAACATTGGCCTCAAGTGAAAGCTTCCCTTCTCAGGCTGACTGGAAACTAACAAATCATCGAGATTTAAGACACATGCAAATGTCATAACTTTCATCTTTTTAATAATACTACATGAAAACAAAATTCTTCCATTTGACCCAATACAAAGTTCAAGACTGGGAGTGTCCTTTCTGAATAGCAGGTTCTGAGACTTCACTGAAAAAAAAAAAGAAAAAAAAGATTGCACGTTCTTTAAATGCAATCTAATATTTCTTATTATATCCCTCATGAAAAAAATTCCTATGCAGGGATTGGCCAAGGATGGCTCACGTGACATAAAATAGTTCCACCACTGATTAAGGACTCTATCTACGTCAAAAATGAAAAAAAAAAAAAGATATAGTGTGAGTCAGTCATGGTATATCCTGGATATACCATGGAATGATGTCACAAATTGAAGCTACACGGCCAACTCAAGTCTTTTTTTTTTTTTTACAATAAAGACAGGGGCGGCACGGTGGTGTAGTGGTTAGCGCCGTCGCCTCACAGCAAGAAGTTCCGGGTTCAAGCCCCGTGGCCAGCGAGGGCCTTTCTGTGCGGAGTTTGCATGTTCTCCCCGTGTCCGCGTGGGTTTCCTCCGGGTGCTCCGGTTTCCCCCACAGTCCAAAGACATGCAGGTTAGGTTAACTGGTGACTCTAAATTGACCGTAGGTGTGAATGTGAGTGTGAATGGTCGTCTGTGTCTATGTGTCAGCCCTGTGATGACCTGGCGACTTGTCCAGGGTGTCCCCCGCCTTTCGCCCGTAGTCAGCTGGGATAGGCTCCAGCTTGCCTGCGACCCTGTAGAAGGATAAAGCAGCTAGAGATAATGAGATGAGAATGAGATGAGATGAGCACAATCGAAACAAAAACATTAACATTTCAGTCAGGGGGATTTTCAACTGAACATATTAAAATAACCACACAAATCAATAGTTTTAACAGCTTTCTGATTTAGTGAGTCAGTAACTGTTTTATGTACTGCTTGGTCTCTTTTTCAAATACCAAAAATAACAGTTTAGTAACCGACTCAAGTCACAGCTCTGGCTCCATGAGCATTTCTGCGTGTGCAGAGCTACGTATCATGATCATGCCGAGTGAGTAAGGTGATAGATAGATAGATAGATAGATAGATAGATAGATAGATAGATAGATAGATAGATAGATAGAGTTTAAAAAAGGTAAAAAAAGCGATAGCATGGTACATTGCACATGTGCAGGTCAAAGGTCGCTCTGACATAAACAACAAACATGGCTGCCTCCGTTGAGTTTATGCCGCGATTCAATCTCACAGACGAAAGTTAAAAGTTAACACTTTTAGTTTGGAAGTTTTTTATGAGGGATATAAATCAAATGTACCATGCAGTGAGAGGCATCAGGAATTATGGATTCTCTTTGGTGACTGGCATAGTACTGTTTTCTTCAGGGCTGCGCCCTTCACAGAATAGTACTATACCAGTCACCTCAGAGACTCTATCATTTCAACTGGAGCCTCACAGTGCATGGTATACTACAACCCCGATTCCAAAAAAGTTGGGACAAAGTACAAATTGTAAATAAAAACGGAATGTGATGATGTGGAAGTTTCAAAATTCCATATTTTATTCAGAATAGAACATAGATGACATATCAAATATTTAAACTGAGAAAATGTATCATTTAAAGAGAAAAATTAGGTGATTTTAAGTTTCATGACAACAACACATCTCAAAAAAGTTGGGACAAGGCCATGTTTACCACTGTGAGACATCCCCTTTTCTCTTTACAACAGTCTGTAAACGTCTGGGGACTGAGGAGACAAGTTGCTCAAGTTTAGGAATAGGAATGTTAACCCATTCTTGTCTAATGTAGGATTCTAGTTGCTCAACTGTCTTAGGTCTTTTTTGTCATATCTTCCGTTTTATGATGCACCAGATGTTTTCTATGGGTGAAAGATCTGGACTGCAGGCTGGCCAGTTCAGTACCCGGACCCTTCTTCTACGCAGCCATGATGCTGTAATTGATGCAGTATGTGGTTTGGCATTGTCTCATCTCATCTCATTATCTCTAGCCGCTTTATCCTTCTACAGGGTCGCAGGCAAGCTGGAGCCTATCCCAGCTGACTACGGGCGAAAGGCGGGGTACACCCTGGACAAGTCGCCAGGTCATCACAGGGCTGACACATAGACACAGACAACCATTCACACTCACATTCACACCTACGGTCAATTTAGAGTCACCAGTTAACCTAACCTGCATGTCTTTGGACTGTGGGGGAAACCGGAGCACCCGGAGGAAACCCACGCGGACACGGGGAGAACATGCAAACTCCACACAGAAAGGCCCTCGCCGGCCCCGGGGCTCGAACCCAGGACCTTCTTGCTGTGAGGCGACAGCGCTAACCACTACACCACCGTGCCGCCCGGTTTGGCATTGTCATGTTGGAAAATGCAAGGTCTTCCCCGAAAGAGACGTCGTCTGGATGGGAGCATATGTTGCTCTAGAACCTGGATATACCTTTCAGCATTGATGGTGTCTTTCCAGATGTGTAAGCTGCCCATGCCACACGCACTAATGCAAACCCACACCATCAGAGATGCAGGCTTCTGAACTGAGCGCTGATAACAGCTTGGGTCGTCCTTCTCCTCTTTAGTCCGAATGACACGGCGTCCCTGATTTCCATAAAGAACTTCAAATTTTGATTCGTCTGACCACAGAACAGTTTTCCACTTTGCCACAGTCCATTTTAAATGAGCCTTGGCCCAGAGAAGACGTCTGCACTTCTGGATCATGTTTAGATACGGCTTCTTCTTTGAACTATAGAGTTTTAGCTGGCAACGGCGGATGGCACGGTGAATTGTGTTCACAGATAATGTTCTCTGGAAATATTCCTGAGCCCATTTTGTGATTTCCAATACAGAAGCATGCCTGTATGTGATGCAGTGCCGTCTAAGGGCCCGAAGATCACGGGCACCCAGTATGGTTTTCCAGCCTTGACCCTTACGCACAGAGATTCTTCCAGATTCTCTGAATCTTTTGATGATATTATGCACTGTAGATGATGATATGTTCAAACTCTTTGCAATTTTACACTGTCAAACTCCTTTCTGATATTGCTCCACTATTTGTCAGTGCAGAATTAGAGGGATTGGTGATCCTCTTCCCATCTTTACTTCTGAGAGCCGCTGCCACTCCAAGATGCTCTTTTTATACCCAGTCATGTTAATGACCTATTGCCAATTGACCTAATGAGTTGCAATTTGGTCCTCCAGCTGTTCCTTTTTTGTACCTTTAACTTTTCCAGCCTCTTATTGACCCGTCCCAACTTTTTTGAGATGTGTTGCTGTCATGAAATTTCAAATGAGCCAATATTTGGCATGAAATTTCAAAATGTCTCACTTTTGACATTTGATATGTTGTCTATGTTCTATTGTGAATACAATATCAGTTTTTGAGATTTGTAAATTATTGCATTCCGTTTTTATTTACAGTTTGTACTTTGTCCCAACTTTTTTGGAATCGGGGTTGTAGATTATTCTTATGAGATTACTACATATAATTTCAAGATAATCATATTATTCTGGTCATAGTTACTTTTAATCAAAATTGTCAAGCCTGAAATAAGAGCTGTTGATGCCCTTATGTAGAGCTATATATGCAATCATGCACAAATGTGATACATATATGAACAAAACCAGTATTATAGACATTTACATATGCATAATATACATACCATATTATTCACATTGGCATTACTTAAATGTTTACTACACAGAAACATATTGTCTGTAAATATGGAGATCCACTCACCGGCCACTTTATTAGGAACACCCGTCCACCTGCTGTTTGATGCGGTTCTCTAATCAGCTGATCCCTCGACAGCAGCACAATGCATCAAATCATGCAGATACAAATCAAGAGCTTCAGTTCATGTTCACTTCAAACATCAGAATGGGGAAAACTATGATCTCAAAGTGTGACTTTCACTGTGGTACTGTGGGTGTTGGTTTGAGCCAGATGGACTGGTTTGAGTATTTCAGAAACTGCTGATCTCCTGGGGTTTTCACACACAGTCTCGAGAGTTTACACAGAATGGTGCGTCAAACAAAAAACATTGAGCTGAATGAGTGACAGTTCTGTGGGTGGAAACGCCTTGTTGATAAGAGAGGTCAGAGGAAAATGGCCAGATTGGTTCGAGCTTTTTTGCCAGGAAGGATAGAGTAACTCACAGCAACTCTTTACAACCGTGGTGAGCAGAAAAGCAGCTCAGCATGCAACAGCAGAAGAACACATTGGGTTCCAGTCCTGCAGCCAAGAACAGGAATCTTAGAATCAAGAACAAGTTCCTATTAAAGTGACCAGTAAGTGTACATAAACATAAATACAATACAACACTTATGCGATGCATATGAAATCCTGTTGCATGTTTTTTGTTATTATTATTATTATTATCATTGGTGACGCCTCCTTGCTGGTGCGGTAGTGTATTAGAGCAGAGTGAAAACACTCGCATGTGCAGATAACACTTTGCTGAAGCTGAACTTTCCCCTCTCACAGACTGCAGATGCAGAGAGTCATAAATGAAAATGATGCCAGTAATTAAACCCGGTCAATAAAAGTTGTAATTCTGTGTCCAATTAGTGGGCCAACTGGATTTCAGGTCTAAATATCGAAGCGACCGAAAACACTGCTGACCAAGATGACCACACAACAGGATAGAGATTTAAGATTTCGCCTGCTCCGTTAGTCCTTATGCATACCTGGTTCAGCTCTACGTCAGCTCAGATGTGTGTGCTACAGCCGAAACACCCTGCAACTCTGAACTACATTTTGCGATCAGATTTGTAGTTTATTTAAAGATGGACTGTCTCAAAGTCTGTAATATATTCAAGCTGGATCTTTCATCCAAATATAAAATGGACATACTGTAAATAATGCTTAATGAAAATGGTCTCATAAACTTCCTGTGAGATTGAGGTTATAAAAAGAGTCAGAGGTGCTCAAAAAAACAGAGATTACATTTTGGCACAGCGGTAATTAGTTGCATTTGTAGGTGCATTTGGGCAGGGGCGCAGATACGTTTTTTGAACTGGGGGGGACAAAGCTGCCAGCAAACCAACCCCACCCCCAACATGTGTTGTCAACATGTGTTGACTTTCTAACTATGCCTGTGTGTTGCGTGAGCGGCAGTCAGTCAACAACTCTTCGCAAAGTTTCCTTATGAAACAATATGCTCGCTGAAATTATGGCAGGAAACTCCAGATTAAACATTAAAACTGCCTTCTGAGCACTGTATCTACAGGCTACCACCGAAAGGAGGCTACCAGAAAGGCATCTCTACTCCGTACGATTTTACTTTCACTACGACATTACTTTGAACAGACTATCAAAAAATTGCAAGGTGATATGATAAAGTAAGGCACAGTTTACTTACAGTCATTGTTTTTTGTAAAAACAATGCAATCGTTTTCTGCCTTTTCAGTTTGGCACCCTTCATCATGCCGTGTTGGGGTCCTGAACTAGGAGCTGTCCCCGATATGCCTGTCAAACTTGTTGTGGGTAACCATAGCAACCAAGCTCGAGCTCGCAGCCTGTGCAGTCTGCGCAGCTCAACCAACCGAATATCAGTCTTTGTTTTGTTTTATGTGAGTTGTTGCAACTATGTATGTACTACTGTGCACCTCAATGAACGGAATGGTAATTAGTCTTTTGATTTTTCCGTGAGGTTTGCCTTATGCAAAGAAAGACAGTATAGACGTCTTGTCCTCCCTATAAGTGGGGGGGACCGAACGAGGTGAATTTAAATCTGGGTGGGACGAATCCCACCCATCCCACCCTCTATCTGCGCCCGTGCATTTGGGTAATTGAGTGATCAATCTCATTAAATCTGAAGGTTAATAATTAAAATTGAATCAGTCTCATTTGAATCGTTTTCAGTGAATCATTTTCATTGAATCAGTCACATCATTAAATCACTCATGGAATCAGTCTCATTAATTAATACCATTAATTTTGGTGCTTAATAATAAATTACCAAACATCTAAATTATGGTATATTCCAAATTATTATGATCACTTACCATATTACATAAATCATATGCACCTTTTAGAATTCTTTGGAGATTGGGGACTTCAGAGATATTGGAACACAAATAAACACACAGTTTCAATAATAAATTAATTTATTATAACAAAGATAAAAATGGCTAATGGCAGTTGAAATATATACAAACAGTGAGATGTGTGTGTGTGAATGAAAGGCCCTATGGCCTGAGCAGAAGGCTAGTGTGGGATGCTAGCTAGGTATGTTCGTGTGTGTCCACGTGGGAGAGAGAGAGAGACCTTGTGTGTGGCCTACAAAAAGGATTAGCTCTGGTAGCTAACTCCACGTGTGTTTGTGGGGGGAGGAGTTGACCACATGGTAAGGCCTATGGCCTAGCAAAAGAAAGAAGCTAGCGTGGGATGCTAACTGAGGTGTATTTGTGAGGCCAGGTGAGGCCTGTGACCACGTGTTTGTGTGCGTCAGGCCTGGTGACCACGTGTTCGGGTAGGCCTAGATTAACCTCGTGTGGCTAAGCTAAGACAAAGGGATGCTAGCTAAGGTGTGTTTGTGAGAGGCCACGTGTTTGTGTAGGCCTAGATTAGCCTTGGGTTTAGCTAAGGCAAAGGAAAGCTAGCTAAGGTGTGTTTGTGAGAGGCCACGTGTTTGTGTAGGCCTAGATTAGCCTTGCGTTTAGCTAAGGCAGAGGAACGCTAGCTAAGGAGGGTGTGTCACCACGTGGGGTTTGAGAACAAAGGATTTAGCTCTGGTTGCTAGCTAAAGGTGTGTTTGTGTGTGTGGGGGAGGACTGCCACGTATTAGAGACAAAAGATTAGCTCTGTGTAGCTACAGTAACTCCATGTGGTGGAGGCCTTGTGATCCCTTGAGACAATACAATTAGCCCTGGAGGCTAATTGAACAAAATAATTAGCCGTGTGTTTAGCTAAGGTGTTTGTGAGGCCTGGTGAGCTAGCTTTGGTTGCTAATTAGACAAAGAATTAGCCGTATGTAGCTAGCTAAGGCCCAAGGATCCTACCTCGTGGAGTTAAGACAAAAGGTGTTAATAAGGAATTAAGAGAAGCATGCAAAGCCTATCTATTAAACAATTGAGAGATTAAACAAAACAGAACAATCAACAATTCAACACGCTGCATGTCGAACAGTGTAAACAAAACGTTCCTGAGTTTAAATTCACACTGGTTCAATAAAAGCTAATTCCTAAGACTAGTCTTTATGCCCAAAATTTGCCAGTCTTAGTATCTTGCCTTTAGCAAGATTATGAAGAGATGTTCCGAGACTTTGGAGTTTCACCGTTGTGGAGGTCTCCGTGAATCGATTCTGTGGAGCAGAGGATCCCTTGGTTCGACGCGTGGTCGCTCGTGATGAGAAGAGAGTCTCTGATCAGAATAATGTGCACAGCTGTTTAATTAGGAGGAATTCCGTCGCTCCTAATTTTTAATTGAACTGTTGGGCTGCAGTCCGTACGTACTGATAATGAATAAACTGGTTGTAACTCAAGCTGAGTTTAAAATCGCGCGATCCGAGAATCTACCGTGGCCAAAGGTGAAAGGAAAGCACAAAACTCTGATTCTTGAGGAAAAGAAAAGATGTCTTTTTGGGTTTGCTCGCGGAGCAAGCGATTCCTCCCTGTGTCCATGTTGAAATCACGGCGCCAAAAGAGGAGGAGCTAAGAGTTTCCGGGTGGTTTATGCCTTCCTGGAGGATGTGATGTAGATGATCCCGCCCACACGTGATGTAGGTCAACACGGAAGTTGGCTGATGGGAAATGTAGTTTCTTAAAGAGACGGACTGAATGTACCTACACATTAGTAATTAATAATGATGTAAAGGTTCTCATAAAGATAGTAAGGCAAATGACAAATCTTCTATCCTTTTCTTCACGTTTTTTTTCCTTCACTTGAAGCTACACACTCATTAGAGCTACAAAGATGCCCTTCTCAACCAAAGCTGAGCAGTGACTGCTTAAAAAAGCCATCTTTTCTGCTTCTTTCGTTCAGTCTCCCTCTCCCATTTTGCTTCTTTCTCTCTCCGCTGCTACATCAGTGTAGCAGCAGTCTTTCATGGACAGTGAAGTGTAAAATGGATGGAGCAAGAGACACAATGCTGCTGATCAATCTGCCACCGAGGAGAGAACTCTGGGTAAACGTGTGCGTCAGGGCCGAGCAGGGAGAGAAGCGTGTCCGAGAGAGCATGGAGAGAGAGAGAGAGTGTGTGTGTGTGTGTGTGTGTGTGTGTGTGTGTGTGTGTGTGTGTGTGTGAGAAAGAGAGAGAGAGGACAGGTTCATTGTCATGCTCTAGAATAGGCTTGAATTCACTCTGACTGAGCTTTTTGCTCGAAAGAATCAAAGATAAACAGCATAAAGCAGAACAGGCAAGCACACACTCACTGCCTCTACACAGTGCCTGACAGACCTTCATTATTCCTCCACTCTTTTTTATATACATCCATTGACACTCTTATCAGTTTGTCCTCAATACACACAATAACTCAGCGACAGAGAAAATCTCAAAGCAAAAAGAGTCCATGTTTTCATGATCATGACACAAAAGCAAACATACAGGAATATGCCCTAACCTATACAGACGACTGTGTATTGATTATATATATATGCTTTAAAGGTGACATATTACACTGCTTTTCCACAAGTTGACACAGTTCTCTGAGGTCGTAATGAAATGTCTGTGACATGCTTTGGTCAAAATGCCACAAGGATAAAGCACCACAGCTCCCTTCTCACCCTGTCTAAACAGCCCTGTTCAAAACAGTTGATTTGAGGAACGGCCTGTTCCTTTAAATGACACTGAACCACTACTCACTCCGCCCCCTTCTTCCACCAGCCAATCAGGTCGTACTTTCATCATGAATATTCGTTCACAAAGGTGGTTCTCAAACCGTGAGTGGAAATATTCGGGTGAGGGGGGCGAGACCATTCTAATGATCTCCCCTTGTGACAAATCTGAACGAAGCAGATGTTTTCTGAAATAGGCAGAACAAAAGAAAGTGACTGGGACTCATATTTCAGAGTTTGTAGCTTGGTAGACACTCCAGATACACAAATATATATATATATATATATATATATATATATATATATATATATATATATATATATATATATATATATATGCACAAGCATTGAAAAGTTAGTTTTTCATAATATGTCCCCCTTAATAAAGTATTCTGGTTGAACTTTATTCAGCATCAAATGTATTTCACAAGTAGTTTGCATTTATTAGAAGCTAAAAATATTACTCAGCCTATTTTTGAAAACCTTCTGGCTGAATCATTAAGCTGGTTGAGATTATTCTAAGAGAGCATACTTCATCAGTAATGCTTTTGATTTCGATGCTTTCATTTTGTTTTAGTTATACATGCGCCTTCAAGGCCTGGTTAGTACTTGGATGGGAGGCTGCCTGGGAAGACCAGGTGTTGACACAGGAAGGACTTTGACTTTGACAGCAGCTATGTGCTTTTTTTTTCTGATTTTACAAACTTATAAGTCTTGTAGTATACCTTTCACCAAGTGGTTGTTTCTTTCTTTATAATTTTTCCCCCACTGATTATTATTTCCCATCTTGAACACACCCCGTTCTCCATCCCTTCATTTCCACCCCTCTGTTTGTCCCCACATGTGATCTCTTGCTGTGTGACATCATGCTGCTTCCTGTCTCCTTGCCAGTTTGATGACAGCTTCCTGTTCCGGCGACTGCTCCCCATCTCTGCAACGACAGATGCTGTCGCCACAGCAACTGTCACTCAAAGGGTTGAACAGGTGGACAGAGGTGTTTTGCATACAGAGAAGCCCTTCAGCATGCATCCATCTGATCTACAGCAGATCTATATAGAATATATTGAGTTATGTTTCTTTTTCATCACGCTGTAGAGAGTGAACGTTTCAGTACTGCTCAGTGGCGTTGAATAGAATCAGAGTTGACGTTTTAAGCTACTAATTTAATCTCACTCAGGTAGCTAAATTATATGTTCTATGGACTTACTTTTACTGCAAAAGACATTTCGAAGTGTACGTGTAGTGAAAGAAACAAAGGAAATGGTTGTAACAACTTTTTAATTGTGGGAAACAGAGGAACGGGAAGCAGGCTTCAGAACAAGTAAGTTATTTTTATTTTAGTACACTTTTCAGTGACACACTCGCGACAGGGTAGCACAACTCTCTCTCTCTCTCTCTCTCATTCCTGACTGCCTGCAAGACACACAGAGACACAGGTTAATAGACAGCCAGTAATTTGACACAAGTGCATCTCATCACATATTACCTGCTGGTTCAAACTGCCTCCTCGCCGTTCAAAGCCGACGCTCGATCATGCCCCTGCTGCCATATACCCCCACCGCCCGACTCAGGCCGGGGAGCTGTCCGGCCTGCAGCTGACTCCCCCCCGGTGGGAGAGGTAATCCGGCACCACCATCTGTGCCCCCGGCCTGTGGACCACCTCGAATTTAAAGGGCTGAAGGGCCAGATGCCAACGCGTGATCCACGCGTTGGCATCCTTCATGCGGTGGAGCCACTGGAGCGGGGCATGGTCGGAGCAGAGGGTAAATGGCCATCCTAGCAGGTAGTAGCGGAGAGTGAGGACCACCCACTTGATGGCCAGACACTCCTTCTCTATTGAGCTGTACTTTGACTCTCACATAGACAGCTTGCAGCTGATGTACAGCACTGGATGCTCCTCCACCACCTGAAACAAAATGGCCCCCGGCCCTCGGTCCGACGTGTTGGTCTGTAAAACAACAGGGAGAGAAAAGTCAGGAGAATGCAACAATGGGCCCCCACACAAAACCGCCTTTACCTGAGCAAAAGCCCGTTTGAATGGCTCCGTCCACTGGACTGGATCTGGTGCCCCCTTTTTAGTGAGGTCAGTCAGCTGGTGATGTCTGAAAAGTTAGGCATGAACTGCCTATAATAGCCAGCCAACCCCAGGAACTGCCTCACCCACTTTTTGGTCTTAGGTCGCGGGCAGGCCACAATCGCTGTATTCTTATCAATTTGGGGACACACCTGCCCATGACCCAAGTGGAAGCCCAGATACCATACCTCCACTCATCCAATTGCACACTTCTTCGGGTTTGCTGTGAGCCCAGCATGCCTCAGAGACCTCAGAACTGCCCTCAGATGTTGTAGGTGCCACTCCCAATCATTACTGTAAATGATTGTCATCTAAGTATGCCGCTGCATACGCATTGTGGGGCCAGAGGATTCGGTCCATGAGAAGCTGAAATGTCGCTGGAGCACCAAACAACCCGAAAGGAAGGGTGACAAATTAGTGTACACCAAACAGAGTTGAAATAGCCATTTTCTCGCGGGATAATGGAGTCAAGGGGGTCTGCCAATATCCCTTTGTCAAATCCAGTGTCGAATAAAAGTGAGCCGCGCCTAACCGATCAAGCAGTTCATCAACGTGGGGCATCAGATACGCATCAAATGTAGACACTGCATTGACTTTTCTATAGTCTACACAGAACCAGACCGACCCATCAGACTTGGGAACCAAGACCACTGGGCTGCTCCAGTCGCTGTGTGACTCCTCATTTATGCCCATCTTAAGCATAGCCTGAAGTTCATCCTGAACCACATTTTTCTTGTGTTCGGGGAACTGATATGGGCGGCTGCACGCCATCACCCCTGGGGGAGTCTCAATGTCGTGTTCTATGAGGTTCTATGAGGTGTTCTATGTGGTGTTCTATGAGCGGCCAGGGAGGGGCGAAAACACATTGGAGAATTCCTCCTGCAACTTAATTATCTGTTCTCTCTGGGACAGTGAGAGGTGGTCTCCACAGTGGACTGGGGTGAATTGGGCCGCACATTTTGGACTTACCTCCGGTCCCAGCTCTGCCTTCTCCAGAACTACCGTCACCAGAGACACAGAAACCTCCTCTCTCCACGGTTTCAAGAGACTGAGGTGGTAAATTTGATGTGTCGCCCCTGTCTGGCCATTTGACCTCATAGTCAACCTCCCCAATTCGCCATGTGACCTCAAAGGGCCCTTGCCACTTGGTGAGCAATTTTGAGCTTGAGGTGGGCAGTAAAACGAGGACTTTATCTCCTGGTGCAAATTCCCTTAGCCATGCCCATCTGTTGTACAGGCGAGCTTGACTTTCTTAGGCCTGTAGCAAATTCTCCTGAGTTACTGTATGTGACTCAGTGCATGGAGTTTTGCTCTCAGGTCAAGAACATACTGAATTTCATTTTTACTTTGAGAAAGCCTCTCCTTCCAATTTTCTTTAATGATGTCCAAGACACCGCAGGGCTTACACCCATACAGCACTTCAAACGGGGAAAACCTGGTGGAGACTTGTGGAACCTCGCGCACTGCAAACAACAATATATGCAAATTATAATTCATACAATTTGTGTGGGGCGGCATGGTGGTGTAGTGGTTAGCGCTGTCGCCTCACAGCAAGAAGGTCCGGGTTTGAGCCCCGTGGCCGGCGAAGGCCTTTCTGTGCGGAGTTTGCATGTTCTCCCCGTGTCCGCGTGGGTTTCCTCCGGGTGCTCCGGTTTCCCCCACAGTCCAAAGACATGCAGGTTAGGTTAACTGGTGACTCTAAATTGACCATAGGTGTGAATGTGAGTGTGAATGGTTGTCTGTGTCTATGTGTCAGCCCTGTGATGACCTGGCGACTTGTCCAGGGTGTACCCCACGTTTCGCCCATAGTCAGCCGGGATAGGCTCCAGCTTGCCTGTGACCTTGTAGAACAGGATAAAGCGGCTAGAGATAATGAAATGAGATGAGACAATTCGTGTGGTGTGCGTGACATAAATGTAGTGCCTTGATCAGTCAGGATTTCTTTTGGAATCCCGACTCGAGAGGTAACACGGAAGAGCGCCTCCACAACACTGTGTGCTGAGATATTGCGGAGAGGCATTGCTTCCAGGTATCGCATTGCATAATCCACAATGACTAATACAAAGTGATACCCACATGCCCATCAATCTAATGGCCCAATGAGATCCATGCCAATTCTTTCGAAGGGGCTCTCGATCAGTGGCAATGGGTGCAATGGCGCTTTTGGTGTGGCTGTTGGATTTACCAGCTGGCATTCACGACAAGCTGCATACCACCTGCAGACATCAGCATGAATCCCTGGCCAACAGAAATGGGCCATGAGATGATTCAGTGTTTCATCCTGCCCCAAATGCCCAGCCATAGGATTATGATGAGCCGCATGGAATAAAACTTCCCTACGGCTCTTCGGGACCAACAACTGTGTTATGTTTTCCTTAGTTTGAATGCCCTGCATCACTCTATACAGCCTATCCTTGATAATACAAAAGTATGGGAAGGAAAGTGCAACGTTAGGCTGGAGGATTTGACCATCAATTACTTTCACTTGGTCAAAGGCATGTCTCAGAGACTCATCACCTGCCTGCTCCAATGGGAAGTCCCCTAAGGGATTCCCCAGAGAGGGAGGAGGGCTCTCCCCACTCTCTGTGTTGTCATGATGCTGAGCTGATGTGGAAGTGCCTGAGACTGCCTCCCCAGTCAAGATTGTGGCAGAATCCCCCGGGACATGCTACTGCAGGACTCACCCACTATTATTTGTTTCATTAATATTTTAAACCCCGGCCAATTGGTCCCCAGGATCAGTGGGTGAGAGAGACTCAGACTAACCATGATCTCTATGCTATGCTTTTCTCCCCGGAAGTGGATAGTGACGGGCATCAGTGGATATTTGTATATTTCACCGTGCACACATTTAACCTTCACCACTCGTGCATTTCCCAGTGCCCCGCATTGAATCAGGCTTTGATGTATGGAGGTCTGATTACAACCTGAATCCACCAAAGCCTGATGTGTACCCCTTGAATACTCACAGTTATCCTGTATGCCCCCGCTTGATCAGGGGAAGCCTGAAGTGCATCAGGGACGTGAACCAGTAGCCCCGCCTCCTTGCGGAAGTGCTGATTCCCTTTCCCTCTGTGCTTACAGACCTGCCTGGGCCTGCTCACGGTTCTGGTGGGCATGGATGAGTTCATCTATGGAGAGAAAGAGGGGGTTAATGGTGGCACAGGCACAGAAGGAGAAGGGAGAGGATAAACACGAGGATAAACATGGGTGTGGAGAGCGGGTTTTGGGGGAATTAGCCCCCATTTCAATGGGGCTGGGGTAGGGGAGGGGAAGAAGGAGGAAGTGAAAATGAGAGAGAAGCTGCAGCACAGCCGGCTTTCGGATACACCGTCAGATGATCCTCGGCTGGTCGGATCGCTTCCTCCAGTGACGTCAGTCGGTGACACCAGATCCACACTGACATACCACTGGGCAGCGAACTGCTCCAGTGTCATTTGCTCGATGATGGAATCAACATCGCCCTCGCCGGCCAACAGCTACTGCTGACTGGCATCTTGGAGTTGTTGGGCGAATGCGAATGGCCGGCCTACTTCACCATAAGCCAGCGAGTGGAAGCACTGGCTCTGCTCTTCTGGGCCGCATCCGACCCGCTGTATGATGGTTCGCTTAAGGTGGGGGGAACTCCAGCATGTTGCTGGCTGGGAGCTGTTGAGCCGTGAGCTGGGCTTCCCCCAATAGGACCAGCGGAAGGCAAGCCGCCCACTGAGAGGTTGGCCATGAGTTCACCTCCGCAACACACTCAAACAGCTCGAGGAAGGCGTTGGGGTCATCCTGCGGGCCCATCTTCACCAGCTGGACAGGCATGCTGGCCACAGGGATGACCGCTGGAACACCTGCAGACTGGATCCAGCTCCGTATTGCCTGCCAGTCCTCTGCCTGGGCTTCGAGCAGGGCCTGGAAGCACAAGCCCTGATCTACTGTCAGCGCAACGAGGGCATGCTGCTGGCACTGGAGAAGCTCTTCGATTGGTTCAGATCCCATGGTGGCGTGCGTTCCTCGGTCCCAAGTTTTGGCACCAGTGTAACAACTTTTTAATTTTGGGAAACAGAGGAACAGGAAGCAGCCTTCAGAAGACGTAAGTTCTTTTTATTTTAGTACACTTTTCAGTGACACACATGTGACAGGGCAGCACAACTGTCTCATTCCTGACTGCCTGCAAGACATACAGAGACACAGGTTAATAGACAGCCAATAATTTGACACAGGTGCACTTCATCACATGTTACCTGCTGGTTCAACCTGCCTCCTCACCGTTCACAGCCGATGCTCAACCATGCCCCCACTGCCACAATGGTTAATGTCTATTTACAATTAAATAGAACTTAAAATGAAATGACCATAAGAATTTGAGCCAGATTGTTTGACAATGTTATGTTTGTTTGGAAAAGCTTTGCATGGATTGGCCAATATATACAAAAACATCCATCCATCCATTATCCGTAACCGCTTATCCTGTGCAGGGTCGCGGGCAAGCTGGAGCCTATCCCAGCTGGGTGAGAAGTGGGGTACACCCTGGACAAGTCATCAGGTCATCACAGGGCTGACACATAGAGACAAACAACCATTCACACTCACACCTACAGTCAATTTAGAGCCACCAATTAGCCTAACCTGCATGTCTTTGGAGGAAACTGGAGCACCCAGAGGAAACCCATGCAGACACAGGGAGAACATGCAAACTCCACACAGAAAGGCCCCCATCAGCCCCTGGTCTTGAACCCAGAACCTTCTTCCTGTGAGGTGACAGTGCTAACCACTACACCACCATGCCGCCCCGTATATACAAAAACCGCTTACAGAAAAGGTGAAACAGTACCAGTTATAGTATGTGTTTAAAATTCCTGTTTATCTGTGCTCCAATACTGCTTTTGTTGCTGGTGCTGCTGCTGATGTTGGCGCTGCTGCTGCTGATGTTGACGCTGCTGCTGATGTTAGTATTGCTGTTACTGGTGTTGTTGTTCTTACTGCTGATGCTGATGTTGGTGCTGCTGCTGTTGCTAATCTTGTTGCTGTTGCTGATGTTGTTGTTGTTGCTGCTGCTGTTGCTCTTGGTGCTGCTGCTGTTGTTGTTCTTGTTGTTGAGTCCAAGTTTGAAGATTGATGAAGCTGGCTGAGCCAACACATTTTTGTGAACAGACAATAAATTATTATCTTGCATTAAAGTGCACACAAAGACACATAATTTGTATTCTGATGTTTCATCTTAATGTTGTTTTCAGTACAACATACATTATCTCACTTGAGAGATTAATAGGCTGTTAGACTCAACAGTACTGTAAATTAATAGTGAGAGAGAGAGAGACATTAGCATGTTTTTGATAAGAGGAGATGAATAGCACTTGGGATCCAGCTTTATTGTATTACATTATCTGAATGATATAACCACATGTTGGCATGATTAGCTGTTGAAGAATACATACTGAAGCATATAGAGATAGCAGACTTGAGCTTGTGCCAGCAACCACGGCCATGTCCCCATCCGCCATTCCTGCCCTACCACTGGGGTAGGCCAGGTAATGTATTCGTGGAGAAGCAGTAGGGATTAGCATAACTTGAATTTTTTTAAGAATAAGAAGACTAAGTGTAAAAGACAAATTATTAGAAAACAGAAATATTGATGTTGGGTGCTAAGTCTAGCCAATGGTTACTGACTTGATTTCAACCCTAGATGATGATTTATCATTTGATTCTTTTCTTCATTGCATACAAAGTCTTGCTCATGACATTTACAGCTTTTAATCATTAAAGTTCCAGTCTATCTCGCTGATCTCCTGAAGCATCATGCTCAGCTGAGTCAAGACGAGACTGATTTTCTTACATCACCCCTAAAGTTTAGAATAGTGTTACCAAGAGCATTGTTTAACTTAGTCTTGGCACAGTTTGTAGTAATTTTCATAGATGTACTGTAAATTCATGAGTGATTTATGACTAATTCATTACTAGGTATGTAATGATTCACCCAATTCAGGATTCAACTCGGTTCATGATATTGGATTCACAATTTGAAAACACTTTTGTTTTATTTTCTTAGTACCCAACAGTAATTATTTGTCCACATTTGTAAAGGTTGGAGTAAAATGTAATAGCTTATGAACTAAAATATTCCTTTTATTAAAAATGAAAAAGTTAATAACATATAGGCTTTTTCTTCGTAAAATATTATGAACATTTGTATTTCCTCTATTTACTTCTCAATTCTTTTTCTTTCAGCAGTCTGTAAAAAGAGAGCTCTGACTTTTTGATAAATCTATTAATACAGTCAATCATACAACAGCTCTTTCTCATTTTAGATCTGTTTTTGTGTGTATTCACAGCATTAGAGCTGTGTTACTTCCACCGAGGGTGAAGCCAAGTGTATTCCTGCTATTGTATGCTATTGCCCTCTGCTGTCTTAACAACAGAATTAGAACAAGGAAAAACTAAGAGATTACACAGCTCGATAAAAAAACGCAATTATTTTTTTAAAAAATTCATTAACTCGAATCATCATACATTTGTATCGTGATTTACCATTGCACAATATATTGTTATATGAATGTTACCTATCATTCTAATTTATACAATACATTTCTTTAGTAAAGTGTGCATGTACAAAGTAAAATATATAAATAAAATATAATCCAGAACATTATGCTAGTTGTTTTAACAGAATCCTGCTCATCATTTGAGCCAGCTTTATTTAAGGTCCAAGTGATTTCTTTCAACAGTTTTCTTTAATCCAAGGCTAGACACTAGATTTCCTGACAGCAGTAAAATAGCTAATACTATGCAAACCATAACATACTAGCATGTTTCTTTCTAGTTGGATTTATTTTTACAAGCCTCGACGACTGTATAAGTTGGTGAAGCATATTTTCCAGATTGAGTCAATTCATTATTAGCATTAAGAGACAGCTTTAGTCAGTCTGAGATCTCAAAATTAAATTAGTGCAAGTAAAATTAGTGCTAGCATGGCAGAAGCAGACATAATTAGCAATGCTGGCTAATGATTGTCTTAATAGTCATTTTTTTTTCCACTATAACAGAGCTTTAATGGGTGCCACAAAGAGATGCAACCTTGTAATGCTCTAATATTGCTTTGAAAATGGATGGACAGATGTTTTGACCTGCTGTGTTCAAGCAAATAGTTGCAGCCTGTTTTCTCTCATCAGGTCACGTTTAATGAGTGCTTTTTGTGTTCAGTGGATAATAACGTGCAGATGGAAATGCTTTGAATACTCTTTCAGTTTCTTCAAGAAATTCTTCCAAAAAAAAAAAACCCAAAAAACTAGCGCTTCAACAATTAGCGAGGCGCTCCTCAAGCAACTTACCCGACTCTCGCTTCCTATAAAAGTAATCAGCTGAAAAGGTTTATTTTGAGCTATTTATAAAATTTGCACAAATGAAACAAGCTTGTAGGTTTGATGTGAACATTTTAACTTGTTTGTATGTTTGTTTATTTTTTAACCTTGCATTTGTTATTTACAGTAGACACATATATGATTCAGCTTACACTTGTAGTACGATAGAAGTCTAGGCTCCGCCTCTTCTGCCATCTTTAAGACACAGTCGCTGTATTCAGGATTGCTTTGACTTCACTCATCTTCCTCATACTGCATAGTATTTCCGTCTGTCTTATTTGCGGTCAGGCATTACCTTTGTCTATCTTTTTACTTTTGAATTCTCAAAATGACTGATCTAACATCTCTTACAAACCCTTATAAAACCTTTAGGACACCCAACATCATTTTTCAAATTTCCACCAAGCTGCAATCATTAAATCTTCCACACTTGTCGTTTTCAAACTGACACGTTGGCAAATCTCGGCCTATCCTTCTCGTCACTGAGAAGAAAATGAGACATATTGTGAAAGCAGACATGTGATACAGCAGATCAGGATGTGTCTGGGATAATTCTGTCAGTTTAGAATGATTTGTTTCCATGCCTGTGAGGTGATGGGATTCTTAGCGTGTCTCCACGCGTCTTCCCCACTCAGCCAGCAGCCATAAAACTGCTCGATTCTTCTTGAGCTCTGCATTTATCGACATATTAAACTTCTCTCATCCTCTTAGGGAGATACAGATCCAGGTGAGAGTGAATCTCAGTGTGAAATTAATTTTCACGATGCCTGGTTTACCCCCACTTTCGCTAAGTCTCTGATTACATCTCACAAGCAGCTCAGCACCACAAAATGAAGAACACAAATCACTTTCTCCTTTTGCTCCAAGGTCACAACCTTGCAGATTTCAGTTCTTCAGAGTCGTTGTGGGAAGACGAAGGCCACAGATCAGGTTTGTCTTGTTAGCGTTATCCAATCTTATACTGCTCGCTTTATAGGCTTAAATTCTCTTTCGTAATTTAGCAGGTTAGGAGGAACATCAGAATAAAATTCTAGAGCTGTGTGTCAAAACTATTTTAAGTTCATAATAAAAGTTTAATGGATAAGCGTGTCAATGTTCATCGTAAGAAAATGTATTTAGCTGTGTAAATTCTATTACAACCTTCAAATCATCTCTATGTGTGTCTTTGTCCTTGAGGTCATCAATGTGCCATCTTCTTACCAGTTATTCATATTACTCTGTTATTTACGTGATTATTGAAATGGAGACAAGACCTAGAAAAGTGTCATTTCGTTATTTAGGTTCTTGGAATATTTATGGTTTATTAGCTTCCTAATAATTTTTTTTTCTAAAACAGAAACACTCTTTTGTAGGGTTCCCAAAGAGGGACCACTGAAGAACCCTTAATGGTTCTTCATTCATTCATCTTCATTTATGAGTTTATCCTGGTCTGGGTTGTGCTGGATCCAGAACCTATCCTGGGAATGTTGAATATGAGATGAAATACACCCTATATGGGATGGCAGTCTATTTATTTATTCATTCATTCATTCATTTATTTATTTGTTTGTTTGTTTGTTGGTCAGTCGGTTGGTTTCTCCATTTGTTCTTTCATTTGTTTGTTCATTCCTTCCTTCGTTGGTTGGTTTCTTGATTGAGTGATCCACTCGTTCTTTTCTTTGTTTGCTTGTTCATTTGTTTGTCCAAGGGCGGCACGGTGGTGTAGTGGTTAGCACGGTTGCCTCACAGCAAGAAGGTCTGGGTTCGAGCCCCGGGGCCGGCGAGGGCCTTTCTGTGTGGAGTTTGCATGTTCTCCCCGTGTCCGCGTGGGTTTCCTCCGGGTGCTCCAGTTTCCCCCACAGTCCAAAGACATGCAGGTTAGGTTAACTGGTGACTCTAAATTGACTGTAGGTGTGAATGTGAGTGTGAATGGTTGTCTGTGTCTATGTGTCAGCCCTGTGAAGACCTGGCGACTTGTCCAGGGTGTACCCCGCCTTTCGCCCATAGTCAGCTGGGATAGGCTCCAGCTTGCCTGCGACCCTGTAGAACAGGATAAAGCGGCTAGAGATAATGAGATGAGATTTGTTTGTTCGTTGGTCATTTGATTGGTTGGTTCATCTGGCCATTCTTTCATTTGTTTTGTTTTTTTTGCTCATTTCTTCCATCATTTCTTTGTGGGCTTATTGGTTGAGTTGTCTGTTTATTCTTTCATTTGTTTGTTTGTTGCTTCCTTCATTCCCTTATTGGTTCTTTAACCATCCAACCATCCAATTGATGACCAGGATGCCTTCTCTTTAAAATCCCTGGAGTAGGCTTCATGACTACGGAAAGGGCTGCATTTAGATATTTGGATTTTCTTTTTTTTTTTCCTTTTTTTTCTGGCTGATGAATAGCCTCTCTGCATGAATGCAGCAACAAAAGTTCAGGCGTTTGATTGAATCACAGTCAAACTGCACCTCATTACAAAAGCTATTAGTCTAGTCGACAGCAAAGCCCGAGAACTGTCAAGAGAGACGGGGACAGAGTAGTGTCTCAGGATGACAACAATGATAAGGCATTGATGTTTATCAGGGTCTAATGGTTCTGTTAATATATTATGATAAAGCAGTGGTTCTAGTTTTTCAAATCAAGTAGTATATTTCCATTGAAATATACATATGGAATTTGGTGGAGCTTTAAAAAGTGTGGAATTAAAAAAAAATGGATATGGACAGAAATTCCTAGCGCCCAGAGTATTTGAATATACACCTGCAGAATTTATAGCCTTATCTATCTATCTATCTATCTATCTATCTATCTATCTATCTATCTATCTATCTATCTATCTATCTATCTATCTATCTATCAGAAGCGATGGGACTTTGTTTTGGATGCATTTAAGCTATACCACTGGAACAGGACATGATAGAGATTTTGGCCTGACATAACCCTGAGCATAACGGGACAAAGATATTTAAGTTTGCTTGAATCCTCTGTAATATTTAGCAGGTGTGACTGGTAATGCAAGCAATACTCTACACTGTGCATACCTTCCTCATGTTTTTTTTTTTTCTTAGTTCATTAATGGTGTATTTGGGCCAACAAAAAATAAAAATTAAAATATGCTTTTATTCCAAGAAATAACTCAAAATTTCTGAGATTAAAGTTGTAAATTTATGGGGAAAAACCCTCAAATATTCTCTGAGATGATAAAGTCATAAATTTGCTAGAAAATCTCAGAAACTCTCTGAGATTAAAATCGTAAATCTATGAGAGAGTGTGCACTCAGAAAAATAGTGTTTAATACTTATGGAGCTGGGGGAGTGGGCTAATATTCCAAGGAAAAAAAAACCCTCAGAATTTCTGAGATTAAAGTCATAAATTTCTGAAAGGGGAAAAAAAAAACTCTCAGATATTCTCAGAGATTATAAAGTCATACATTTGCTAGAAAAATCTCAGAAAATGTCTGAGATTAAAGTTGTAAATTTGCAACAACAAAAATACTCTGAAAATAGTGTTTAACAATAACGGAGCTGGGGGAGTGGGCTAATATTCCAAGAAAAAAAATCAGAATTTCTGAGATAAAAGTAATAAATTTCCAAGAAAAAAATCAGATATTCTCTGAGATTAAATATGTATATTTACAAGAAAAAACTCGGGGGGGGATTTTTCTTTTTTTTTTTGGCAAAATGTTCCTGCTCCAGTTCCACAAATGCATCATGAAGTTGCTTCAAGTGTCCAATATGATGTTCACTTTACCATTTCACAACCATCTTTATTTACTGTATGCTTCAGACTCATCCTGAAACTGTGTTTATGAATGTATAATGTGAATGGGTTATATCCTAAAAAGGGTCCTTCAATCTGTTCATCTGAAGTGCATGTTAATAGATTGATGGGATGTTGAGGATGCTTGGGGGAGCATCCATGTCAGGTGTAGTTTATCTGTTTTTTATTGAGCATCTAGATTGATGTTCACCTACGGTACATTGTAGGTATAAATGACTATTTAGGTGCACATTGTTCTCTCGCCTTGCACTCTGTTTTCCTGGGATAGGCTCCGGATCCACCAGACCGGGATATAGCTGCTACTGAAGATGAGTGAATGATGAATTGTGTTATACAGTATTTGCTATGCAGTAGAAGAGAATAAAATGGAGGATGCTGGCGTACAGTGAGAGTTAGTGAGAGTGATGGACACCTTGATCTTCTCTTAATCAGTTTGGACTGCTGAGTACATCACCACTGTCGCAAAAACTGCTGAGATGATCTAGGAGAGCACTGTAAATCCAATCACACGCCAGGGAACGAACACACACACACACACACACCAATGACAATAAAGTTTTGTTGTTTTTACATAAAACAGATGTATTTTTTCCCAGCTGTTTAACACAGTAAAAGCTGTCATCTAAAGAGGTTCAACAACTCCACCGTGGTTCTCTGAAGATGCACTTAGGAGATGCAGTGTTTTGTTAAAAACGTCTCGCCACGTGTCTGTGTTGAGAGTGAGCTGTAAACACGCCTGTCTTTCCTCTCATTATTGTTCATTGTTCAGGAGAAATGAGAAACAGGAGCTGCATTCCTGACTGATGATCACAGGATGATGGGTCTTTCAAACTGTTACATGCTGTCTCACATACATCAAGTAATCCTCAGTGTGGATATACCGTGTGTGTGTGTGTGTGTGTGTGTGTGTGTGTGTGTGTGAGTGAGTAAGTGAGTCAGTGAATCAGTCAGTAAGTGCATGCATGAGGGTGAGTGCTTGTGCTAGGGCAGTGATGAATGGTTATATTTTGAAACAGAATTTTACGGCCTGTGGGCAAAAGTTACAACACCAGCTTTGGGCTGCTGCCACTGAAGTGAATCCTAGCAGAACACCTTTTCTACAGGCAAACACGTGCGCACGCGCACACACACACACACACACACACACACACACACACACACACACACTGTGTGTGCGTGTGTACTTGCTATATTCAGTATTGAGGACCGGAATATGTTTGTTTTTTACCAACGCAGGACATTTTTGGGAAGTGAGGACATTTTGACTGGTTTGAAGGTTAAGACTTAGTTTTAGGGATCAGGTTAGAATGAGGTCGAGGTTTGGGTTGGGGTAAGGGGTGGGGTTGAGGTAAGGGGTGGGGTTGAGGTAAAGGGGTGGGATTGGGGTAAGGCATTTAGTTATGATGGTTAAGGTTAGGATAAGGGGCTGGGGAATGCATTGTCAATGAGTGTCCCCACAAAGTATGAGAGAGAGAGAGAGAGAGAGAGAGAGTACTTGCTATATATTGAGGCCCAGAATATGTTTGTTTTTTTGTTGTTGTTTTTTTACCAACACAGGACATTTTTGGGAAGTGAGGACATTTTGGCTGGTCTTCATTTCTCCAAAGGGCTTTTTGAGGGTTAAGACTTATTTTTAGGGATCAGGTTAGAATGAGGTCAAAGTTAGGGTTAGGATAAGGGGTGAGGTTGAGGTAAGGGGTAAGGTTGAGGTAAGGGGTGGGATTGGGATAAGGCATTCAGTTATGATGGTTAAGGTTAGGATAAGGGGCTGGGGAATGCATTGTTAATAAGTGTCCCCACAAAGATAGAAGTACGAGAGAGAGAGAGAGAGAGAGAGAGAGAGAGAGAGAGAGAGAGTACTTGCTATAGATTGAGGCCCAGAATACGTTTTGTACCAGCACAGGACATTTTTGGGAAGTGAGGACATTTTGGCTGGTCTTCATTTCTCCAAAGGGCTGTTTGAAGGTGAAGACTTACCGATGTTTTAGGGATAAGGTTAGAATGAGGTCTAGGTTAGGGTTAGGATAAGGGGTGGGATTGGGGTAAGGGGTGGGATTGGAGTAAGGAGTGAGGTTGAGTCAAGGGGTGGGATTGGGGTAAGGGGTGAGGTTGAGACAAGGGGTGAGATTGGGGTAAGACATTTTGTTATGATGGTTAAGGTTAGGATAAGGGGTTGGGGAATGCATTGTCAAAGAGTGTCCCCACAAAGATAGAAGTACGAGAGAGAGAGAGAGAGAGAGAGAGAGAGAGAGAGAGAGA
Organism: Neoarius graeffei; assembly: GCF_027579695.1. NCBI lineage: Eukaryota > Metazoa > Chordata > Actinopteri > Siluriformes > Ariidae > Neoarius > Neoarius graeffei. The sequence continues at coordinate 59,819,833 of NC_083571.1, forward strand.
GAGAGCACTTGCTATATATTGAGGCCTGGAATATGTTTTTTTACCAACACAGGACATTTTTGGGAAGTGAGGACATTTTGGCTGGTCCTCATTTCTCCAAAGGGCTGTTTGAAGGTGAAGACAGTTTTAAGGATCAGGTTAGAATGAGGTCTAGGTTAGGGTTAGGATAAGGGGTGAGATTGAGGTAAGGGGTGGAATTGGGGTAAGGGGTGGGATTGGGGTAAGGCATTTAGGTATGATGGTTAAGGTTAAGATAAGGGGCTGGGGAATGCATTGTCAATGAGTGTCCCCACAAAGACAGAAGTATGAGAGAGAGAGAGAGAGAGAGAGAGAGAGAGAGAGAGAGAGAGTACACTTGCTATATATTGAGGTATTTCACCTGATGTCACAGGGTCACGTGATGCCCCGGTGTCTGCCATTTTGAAGGTCAAGCTAGCTAATGTCAACAACATAGTAGCTAGTATGTTACTGTAGCAATGTTTACGTTCAGTCATTTGGATGACTGTTAAAACCTTTCAGTCTCAAGTTTTTCCTTTACTGTATTTACTAGTTTACTGTAATTATGATCCGGCAGCTATTTACACCGGATCCGGTGTAAATAGCTGCCGGAGCGCGCTCCGGCTTGCTCCCCCTCAAATTAAGCAGCGCTCTCCGGCTTGCTCCCAGAGTGCTCCGGCCGAGGTTCCGGAGCGCGCTCCGGCTTGCTCCCCCTCAAATTAAGCAGCGTGCTGCAGGAGCAAGCCGGAGCGTGCTGCTTAATTTGAGGGGGAGCAAGCCAGAGCGCGCTCCGGAACCTCGGCCGGAGCACTCCGGGAGCAAGCCGGAGAGCGCTGCTTAATTTGAGGGGGAGCAAGCCGGAGCGCGCTCCGGCAGCTATTTACACCGGATCCGGTGTAAATAGCTGCCGGATCATAATTACAGTAAACTAGTAAATACAGTAAAGGAAAAACTTGAGACTGAAAGGTTTTAACAGTCATCCAAATGACTGAACGTAAACATTGCTACAGTAACATACTAGCTACTATGTTGTTGACATTAGCTAGTGCTAACAGCTAGCTGCTAGTACACTGCTACAACACAGACACCGACCCTAATAATACAGTTCTTGGTCATTGCCTGGTAACAGCAAATTTATAACGGGCCATGTCTCAACAGACTAAGAAGTTATTTCAATGACATTTAATAACATTTTGTTTATCCTGAGGACCGAAAGTAAATGAAAATGTGAACAAACCTTAGCTGTAATAAGATGGCGACCACCGGCTCCAGGGACGACCCGCTGATGTAGGCATGTTACCCAGCCTGACACAAAATATTTGTAGGCATCCAAACTCTTATACGCTTTCAGATCAATACCTGTGTATGGCGATGGGTTTTTAATGACATAGGTATACAGATCATGTGGGCCGAAGTCAGGTAAAGACGAGGGCTTCGTGTACTTCCGTACGTCAGTGAACAATCCTGGTGGAAGCAGGTAAACGTCGTTCTCTAAGCCTGCTAACCTCAATTTTTGCAAATACCTCTCCCTCTGCTCGCCCTGTAAATGCCCTACGTCGCTGGATAGTGAAGGTGTTTTCTGCATCTCGCTCCTTTTTCTTTTATGTTTTTCGTTTGTCGCCTTCCTCGCATTCAAACTGATTCATGCCGTGACGTCCAAAATGGCAGCCTAACGATGCATCACATGACTTGGTCACATGGGTGAAAAACCTCAATTGAGGCTGGGAATCTCATCTCATCTCATTATCTCTAGCCCCTTTATCCTTCTACAGGGTCGCAGGCAAGCTGGAGCCTATCCCAGCTGACTACGGGCGAAAGGCGGGGTACACCCTGGACAAGTCGCCAGGTCATCACAGGGCTGACACATAGACACAGACAACCATTCACACTCACATTCACACCTACGGTCAATTTAGAGTCATCAGTTAACCTAACCTGCATGTCTTTGGACTGTGGGGGAAACCGGAGCACCCGGAGGAAACCCACGCGGACACGGGGAGAACATGCAAACTCCACACAGAAAGGCCCTCGCCGGCCCCGGGGCTCGAACCCAGGACCTTCTTGCTGTGAGGCGACAGCGCTAACCACTACACCACCGTGCCGCCCGAGGCTGGGAATATGTTTATTTATTTTTTTTTAATACACAGGACATTTTTGGGAAGTGAGGGTATTTTAGCTGGTCCTCATTTCTCCAAAGGGCTGTTTGAGGGTTAAGACTTAGTTTTAGGGATCAGGTTAGAATGAGGTCTAGGTTAGGGTTAGGATAAGGGGTGAGGTTGAGGTACAGTAAGGGGTGGGATTGGAGTAAGGGGTGAGGTTGAGGTAAGGGGTGGGATTGGAGTAAGGGGTGAGGTTGAGGCAAGGTGTGGAATTGGAGTAAGGGGTGAGGTTGAGGAAAGGGGTGGGATTGAGGTAAGGCATTTAGTTATAATGGTTAAGGTGAGGATAAGGGGCTGGGGAATGCATTGTGAATGAGTGTCCCCAAAAAGATAGAAGTACGACAGAGAGAGAGTGTACTTGAGCCTGGGAATATGTTTTTTTTCCCCCCCAACACAGGACATTTTTGGGAAGTGAGGGCATTTTGGCTGGTCCTCATTTCTCCAAAGGGCTGTTTGAAGGTGAAGACTTAGTTTTAGAGATCAGGTTAGAATGAGGTCTAGGTTAGGGTTAGGATAAGGGGTGAGGTTGAGGTACAGTAAGGGGTGGGATTGGAGTAAGGGGTGGGATTGGAGTAAGGGGTGAGGTTGAGGAAAGGGGTGGGATTGGGGTAAGACATTTAGTTATAATGGTTAAGGTGAGGATAAGGGGCTGGGGAATGCATTGTGAATGAGTGTCCCCAAAAAGATAGAAGTACGACAGAGAGAGAGTGTACTTGAGCCTGGGAATATGTTTTTTTTCCCCCCAACACAGGACATTTTTGGGAAGTGAGGGCATTTTGGCTGGTCCTCATTTCTCCAAAGGGCTGTTTGAAGGTGAAGACTTAGTTTTAGAGATCAGGTTAGAATGAGGTCTAGGTTAGGGTTAGGATAAGGGGTGAGGTTGAGGCAAGGCATTTAGTTATGATGGTTAAGTTTAGAGTAAGGGGCTAGGGAATGTAATATGTCAATGAGGGTCCCGACAAAGATAGAAGTACAAGAACATACACACACAATTCTAGCACATTAATAATCATCATCATCATAATAATAATTGCACGCAAGCCAATTCTTTGTATTCTTTTTCATTTTTTGCTAAAAAAAAGTTTATTCCGGTGAGTGACGTCACCCTTCCTCGGTTTCCCAGGCTCGAGCGCTCTCTCTCTCGTGCAGTCGGAATTGTAGACTCTCAGCACAGAGAGAGAGAGAGAGAGAGAGAGAGAGAGACGGAGAGAGAGAGACTCGGTCCGCGCACACTGCACGCGCTCAGTCTTTCTCCGCGCTCGCTATGATGAGGAGGTGAAGGCGCGCGCGGGAGACCGGACTGTACTGCTGCACTGCACCGCGAGCCGGGGTCGCGCTCTGCCTGCGCGCGTGCTGAACGGCAGCTGCTGTCAGATACGGAGCGGTGAGGAAGCGGAAGCTCAGCACAAAGTTGATCAACTCTCGGAGCGGGAGCCGGAGTCTGCGCGCGAGCACAGGAGACGGCTGGAGGCGCGCGGTGCACGCGCTGGATACGCGCACGCTCTCCACACACTGATTGGATTTGTGTTTGGAAACAGACCGGGCGATCAGACTCACCGCGCGCGCACTGGGTCAGGAGGAGCAGCAGGATGACACGGTTTGTTTGTTTGTTTGTTTGTTTGTTTGTGGGGGTTTGCGCAACTTTTTAGAGCGCTCCTGGCGCGTGCGGAGCGGGATTTTAGCGCGCGCGCGCGCGCGTGTGTGTAAAGGTGTCGGGGCTTTAGGGTTTGTGTGCGCGCGCTCTTCGCTGTGTGCTCGCGGGGTTGCAGGCTGCGCGCGCGACAATTTCGGCTTTTCATGCAGTGCGTTATTCGAGCACTGGCGCGCGCGCGCGTGTGTGTGTGTGCGCGCGCTGTACATGTAGCCTGTAAGATGCTTTAATATTGTGTGTGTGTGTGTGTGTGTGTGTGTGTGTGTGTGATGTATTTAATAGAATAATGCACATACTGACTGTATGTCTGTAGATGTAGGCTGTACTTATATCACATCCCATATAAGATATGATATAAGATATAAGAGCATGAGCACAGAACTGTATAATTATAACACATGAAGCAATAGCTTAAGTCCACTGTTAAATACACACACACTATAGACACACACACACACACACACACACACACACACACACACACGGTAGGGTCTTTCAGATGCACGAACAATAAATGTGTGTATTCCTGTGTAACGGATATGAAGATTTATTTTGAGTATATCGAAGGTGTTTGAGGTTATACACCATATATACACCACTGTATACCATATATACACCAGTTATACCATATATACACCACTGTATACCAGATATACACCACTGTTATACCAGATATGCACCACTGTTATACCATATATACACCACTGTTATACCATATATACACCACTGTTATACCATATATGCACCACCATATACCATATATGCACCACTGCATACCATATATACACCACTGTTATACCATATATGCACCACTGTATACCATATATACACCACTGTATACCATACTGGTATACACCACTGTTATACCATATATACACCACTGTATACCATATATGCACCACTGTATACTATATATACACCACTGTTATACCATATATGCACCACTGTATACCAGATGTACACCACTGTTATACCATATATGCACCACTGTATACCATATATACACCACTGTATACCATACTGGTATACACCACTGTTATACTATATATACACCACTGTTATACCATATATGCACCACTGTATACCATATATACACCACTGTATACCATATATGCACCACTGTATACCATATATGCACCACTGTATACCATATATACACCACTGTTATACCATATATACACCACTGTATACCATATATGCACCACTGTTATACCATTACTCCAGAGAGAGAGCGGGAGAGAGGGAACGTGCACGGCTTTATGATGTATCAGACAGTCTGGGCTTTTAGAGGTCAAGGGTTAAATGTGTTAAAGAGGGTTATCATAGACACACACTCTGCCACACACACTCTGCCCGTCTCATTTGTGTGTGTGTGTGTTTCCTTCACTGTTATATGAAATCTTGAATACTGAAGATGTACATTCACATTATACACAAATATTTAACTGAAATATTGATTTGATCGCTGTTTATTTTCTTCCTGTCTTTTGTTTTCTTTTCACTCCATCATCTTATTCTTCTCTGAGTTCATATTTGCTTCTATTTGTTTCAGTGTGTGTGTGTGTGTGTGTGTGTGATTTATATTTTCTTCTCCCTGTACTTCTTTTCTTCTTTCTCTCTTGCTTTTTGTTCTCGCTCTTTTGGGTTGATTTTTTAACCTCAGGCAACTCACTGCTCCTGGTTCTTTTCTTTCTTTCTCTTTTTTAAGGTCTGTTGTCTTATTCCTCACCAGTTTTTTTTCCTGTTTTTTCCCCTGCTTTACTCTTCTCTCTTTTCCTCCTGTATTACTCTTTTCCTTTTTTTTTCTCTGTGCTGTATTGTGCTGCTCATTGCGCCCTGCTTCTTTTTTCCTTTTTCCCTTTTTCCCCCCTGCATTTTTATTTCTTTCATTGTGGTCTCATTCTTCTCAGCCCACCTTTTTTTTTCCAGCCTCTCCCCCTCCCTCCCCCATCTCACTCTATGCCTTGTCTGTCATGGGGCCACTGGGGGTCTCTGTCCCTCCTGATGCCCGTTCAGATGAGCGATTGTGGTTGTGAAGATTGCGTCGCGTCGCGTTGCTCTGACAGTTATTTTGGTGGTGTCGGTGTCAGTGTTGCACTTCTCTTTCAGCTCACTCACAGCAGCTGTATCTGGCACTGTACCTGCACCTGCTGAAATACAGACCTGTTGGCTCACAGTGCACTCGATAGTGTGCGCGCGAAAGCGTGAGGTGTGTGTGTGTGTGTGTGTGTATATATGACGTGTTGCTGTTACTGTGATTCCATCAGTGTGATCGGTGTTAAACAGAGAGAGTGATGACGGGAGAGAGAGTTACAGGTACAGTGCAAGTTCAGGGTTTTATGCTGGAAGAACGCTGTATGTTCTCCCTCTCAGTGGGGAAACACTGAAGGGGCGGAGCTACACTGTAAAACTCTCTCTGAGGGTCTCACTCATTCTTTCTCTCCACTCATCTCTCTCTCTCTCTCTCCATATTTCTCTGCTGAGAAGGGACCAATAACTGCATAGTGCAGTGAGGTGTTAAAAATGGGACCTAAGTGCTCTGTAAACGTGTGTGTGTGTGGAGAACAGTAGAGCATTCTCCAGTTTGCATTCTGTCAGCACTTCCACCCTGTTGGCTCCAGGTCACTTAAGCTTGCGTGCCGTGTGCACTTTTACAGGCGCTCGGGTTCGAACAGTCCACACTCAGCGCCTCACTCTGACACGCTGCAGTTAACGCCATGGAAACAACGTTGATTTTCAATCCTGCTGAAGACGCTGAGACGACCAAGAGCACTTTCCCTTCTCTTGTCTGTGCAGATATCAGGATTACGGCTCAGTACGCACGCACGCACACACACACACACACACACGATCAATCAGTCAGTCATATTTCCGAGGAAGATTTGAAGACATTATTATTAGTCTTGTCCTCATTATACCCTCCTCCATCAAGTGTGCCAGCAAACCATCCATCCATCCATCAGTCACTCACTAATGACATGAACATAGACTGCAGCTCTCTCTCTCTCTCTCTCTCTCTCTCTCTCTCTCTCTCTCAAAAGTCTCGTTCAGTGTGTGTCAGTCAGGTGTGTGTCAGTACAGTTTGAGTCAAGTGTGTGTCAGTCCAATTTGTGTCAGGTGTGTGTCAGGACGTGTGTGTGTGTGTGTGTGTGTGTCAGTTGGTTGTGTGTCAGTACAGGGTGTGTGTCACTCAGGTTTGTGTCTGTCAGATTTGTGTCAGAACATTGTGTGTGTCAGTCAGGTGTGTGTCAGTCTGATGTGTATCAGTACAGTGTGTATCAGTCAGGTGTGTCAGGTGTGTGTTAGTCAGGTGTGTGTCAGTCAGGTTTCTGTCAGTACAGTGTGTGTCCCGTGTGTGTCAGTCAGGTGTCAGTCATATGTATCAATACAGTGTGTGTGTCAGTCAGGTATGTGTCAATCAGGTGTGTATCAGTCAGGTTTCTGTCAGTACAGTGTGTGTCAGGTGTGTGTCGGTCAGGTGTGTATCACTGTCAGTACAATGTGTGTCCGGTGTGTGTCAGCCAAATGTGTCAAGACAGTGTATGTGTCAGGTGTGTGTCAGTCAGGTTTCTGTCAGTACAGTGTGTCAGGTGTATGTCAGCCAGATGTCAGTCAGATGTGTCAATACAGTGTGTGTCAGTCAGGTGTGTGTCAGGTGTGTGTCAGTCAGGTTTCTGTCAGTACAGTGTGTGTCAGTCAGATGTGTCAATACAGTGTGTGTCAGTCAGGTGTGTGTCAGTCAGGTTTCTGTCAGTACAGTGTGTCAGGTGTATGTCAGCCAGATGTCAGTCAGATGTGTCAATACAGTGTGTGTCAGTCAGGTGTGTGTCAGTACAGTGTGTCAGGTGTGTGTCAGTCAGGTTTCTGTCAGTACAGTGTGTCAGGTGTATGTCAGCCAGATGTCAGTCAGATGAGTCAATACAGTGTGTGTCAGTCAGGTTTCTGTCAGTACAATGTGTGTCAGTCAGGTGTGTGTCAGTACAGTGTGTGTCAGGTCTGTGTCAGTACAATGTGTGTCAGTTAGGTTTCTGTCAGTACAGTGTGTGTCAGGTCTGTGTCAGTACAATGTGTGTCAGGTGTGTGTCAGTCAGGTGTGTGTCCATCAGGTTTCTATCAGTAGAATGTGTGTCAGGTGTGTTTCAGTCAGGTGTGTGTCAGTATAGTGTGTGTCAGTCAGGAGTGTGTTAGGTGTGTCAGTCAGGTTTCTGTCAGTCCAATGTGTGTTAGGTGTGTGTCAGTCAGGTGTGTGTTAGGTGTGTGTCAGTCAGGTGTGTGTTAGGTGTGTGTCAGTCAGGAGTGTGTTAGGTGTGTGTCAGTCAGGAGTGTGTTAGGTGTGTGTCAGTCAGGAGTGTGTTAGGTGTGTGTCAGTCAGGTGTGTGTCAGTCAGGTTTCTATCAGTACAGTGTGTCCTGTGTGTTTCAGCCAGATGTCAGTCAGATCTGTCAATACAGTGTGCGTGTCAGTCAGGTGTGTGTGTGTGTGTGTGTGTGTGTGTGTGTGTGTGTGTCAGTCCATTTGCTAGAGTAGTGGGTGGGCTGCAGTTTGATGCCTGTGTGCTTTCACTCCTCACGTCACTTTTCACAGAAGTATAAAAGGCAGAATGTTTTTTGAGAGCTGTATTGTGTTTTTCCGTGTTTTCTGATCATTTCCCCGTGTGAAAAGCTTTTCCCAGGCTGTCGCACTTTTTGTCCTGTAGCGTGTGAGAGTGTGAGTTGGACTCAGCCCACACAAACACCAAACCCTACAAACCCGTCATTTGGAAAAATGAGCCGTGACTGCATGCACACACACACACACACACACACACACACACACACACACACACACACACACATAGTGGCGCCTGCAAACCCACAACCTCGGCCTCACGCTCCTCCACTGAGTCACTGCGGCATCAGAGGGAAATGCTAAAGACACTAAAGACGAACACACGACACAAACACAATGCTAATGAAACAGTGGGGTGTTTGTGGCAGTGCGACTCACTGCAGTGGAATGTCAGGGTAATAGAGCAACACCACAGGAAGAAGAAAAACTTTTCCTTCACTTCATAAACCATCGTCTATCCTTCTTTTTCCTTCTATCCCTCTCCTGCACTTTCTACTTTTTCTCCTCTCTCTCCTCTCAGTCATTCACTTTACTTACTTAATTTATTATCATTCTGTCATTCATTTGCTTCCTTTCTCTCAAACTCTTTCTCTTGTCTTTCCTTCCTCCTGTCTATCCCTCTCTCTGTCTCTCTTTTGTCTATCTTTTTCTGATATGTACGTAGACATCCCCATGGCTGGTGCTTACACGTTCAAGTTCAAAGTCTCATCTCATCTCATCTCATTATCTCTAGCCGCTTTATCCTTCTACAGGGTCGCAGGCAAGCTAGAGCCTATCCCAGCTGACTGCGGGCGAAAGGCGGGGTACACCCTGGACAAGTCGCCAGGTCATCACAGGGCTGACACATAGACACAGACAACCATTCACACTCACACTCACACCTACGGTCAATTTAGAGTCACCAGTTAACCTAACCTGCATGTCTTTGGACTGTGGGGGAAACCGGAGCACCCGGAGGAAACCCACGCGGACACAGGGAGAACATGCAAACTCCACACAGAAAGGCCCTCGCCGGCCACGGGGCTCGAACCCGGACCTTCTTGCTGTGAGGCGAAAGCGCTAACCACTACACCACCGTGCCGCCCCAAGTTCAAAGTGTTTATTGTGATATGCACAGTAAGGATGTGTCCACTTGCACAATGAAATTCTTAGTTTGCTGTCCACCATGAATGCTAATTACAAATAAATAAATAAATAAATAGGCGGAAGAAGTAAAGGCAATATAGTGCAAAAATAAAAGCAAAGAAAAGCAAAAGCAACAAAAACAAAGCAACACGTGTATTGATCATAACATGTTCACTGCTCCTGTTGCCATAAATGATCCTCTCATCTCTCTCTCTCTCTGTGTCTCTCTCTCTCTTAAGCAGCATTAGTTATTGAATGCATCCCTCCATCTCAGTGGCAGAAAGATGGGTTTCTTTGTTTTAATCTTCACCCTCTCCTTTATTCCTCACATCATATCATGGTAAAGAATGTAGACGGGTTTTGAGAGAAGCTGAACGTTAGGATCTCTCTCTCTCTGTCACTCTCTCTCTTTGTCTGTCTGATTGTCTCTCTCTCTGTCTGTCTCTCTCTTTGTCTCTCTCTCTCTCTCTCTCTCTCTCTCTCTCTCTCTCTCACACATCAGCTGTTGGAACAGACAGTGTCGCATTTCGGCCAGCGTACCAGCTGCCAAACGCCTGCAGCCATTTGTGGCTGGAAACAGGAATGAAGGAACGGAGACTAAAATAAGAAGAGAGAACGAAGAGAATGAGAGATTTGGGTAAGAAATGACGAAGGAATTGAACGACCGTGGAATGATTCGCATGAGATAAAACAATCATGAAACCAAAAAGGAAGGAGTGATGAAGGAAGAGGCAGCCCGCTTTAATGACCTGATGACAGAGTGAAAGGAATAATGTGGATGGAGTGAATAGCGTTGGTCATTTCAGGTCAGCCCGAGGCTGAGGGAAATTCTGTCGTTTTTTTGTGCGAATCTGTGAACAGGGAGACGCGGGGAAATGTGCACAAAGACGCGCTGAATGATGATGAATCGGGGAACTTTGGGGCACTCAGTAGTCACATGCGGATTTACATGGCAGACGGGGCGGAGCCATGAGAGATCCATGAATGCTTTTGGTGGATATTTTGGGTTTTAAAATGACCAAATGTTCCGGTTCTACTGACGTCAAAGCTCTGAGGATCAGCTGATACCTCATACTCATCGCACATCTGATCATGTTCTCTCAAAACCCCTTTTTCCAAGTGATGTGAAACCCCCATTGTTGTCAGTGATGTGATAGATGCAATTTTGATGCCTTAGGTTTATCTGTATGGAATCAATTTTGTGCCAAAATGTTCATACAATACTTTTGAAATATCAAACAAAAACGACAAATCAAAATACAAAAAAAAAAGTCAATTTTTTTAGACTAGCATACAAATTATTCGTGTAATTGTGCAAAATATCAGTCTATTACTCTTCAGAAACCTTTTATTTTTGTTCCTCGTCTTTCTCAGTTTTGTTTGGCGTAATTTATTTTGGTTGCGATTCCAGCTTTCTCGTTTGCGCTGCCTGACTTTTTGCCTGCAGTTTTGGCACAAACTTCCCGTGTGGGTGGGCTGTCCAGGAATGCATTCCCATTGGCTAACTTGTGTTTGACTGACAGCTACGCTCAGCCATTCCCCGGAGGCTGTTGCGGCCGTTTCCTACTCGGATTCTGGCGGACTGTTTGACGAGTGACCGATCCATTGACGGTAAACAAGGATCGAGTGGACTTCAGTGGCGACTATGATATTGAATTAATTCAACAAAGTGTAAAGTCAATATCATAGTCGCCACTGAAGTCCACTCGATCCTTGTTTACCGTCAATGGATCGGTCACTCGTCAAACAGTCCGCCAGAATCCGAGTAGGGAATGGACGCAACAGCCTCCGGGGAATGGCTGAGCGTAGCTGCCAGTCAAACACAAGTTAGCCAATGGGAATGCGTTCCTGGACAGCCCACCCACACGGGAAGTTTGTGCCAAAACTGCAAGCAAAAAGTCAGGGAGCGCAAACGAGAAAGCTGGAATCGCAACCAAAATAAATTACGTCAAACAAAACTGAGAAAGACGTGGAACAAAAATAAAAGGTTTCTGAAGAGTAATAGACTGATATTTTGCATGATTACACGAATACTTTGTTTGCCAGACTAAAAAAATTGACTTTTTTTGTTTTTTTGTATTTTGATTTGTCGTTTTTGTTTGATATTTCAAAAGTATTGCATGAACATTTTGGCACAAAATTGATTCCATATATCTGCAAGAGCATTTGTGGATCACATCAGAAAATCCAATGTCAAATCAGATTCAAACCAAGAATTTCAAGGTGGTGATACACGGGATGACTTTTTGGGCAGTGTTGCCAGCGACGGGTAACCAGGTGAGACACAGGGCAACTAATTAAGGCAACAGACAATTGGTAACAACCGATCAGATAAGAGCAGATTTATTGCCAGGGAGACAGACAGCACAAAGATGGACACTGAAATATCAGTGATGATAAATTAGACAATCTCTATTACAACTCACAACCCCCCTCCCCAAAAAAACCAAACAAAAAAACCCCAAACCTTGAGCTGCCCATCACTTTTAACTTGATGCAAGAGAGCGAACATTATCCCTAAATAGCTAGCGATAACTTTCAGCTAACTATGTTAGCAAAAACCACCACTAGTTAGCGAAATCCCATTCAGTCTCTGTGAAACGGTGGTTAGCTAACAGCAGTTTACACTTAGCTGAAAAAAAAAATATCGATGTCTTAATTACAACCTGAGCACATAAAAGTAGACGTCTGCTGGCTTTCTGAGCATTTGCTGAGGTAAATTTACACATAACAACTTACCAGGAGGGGGCGGCACGGTGGTGTAGTGGTTAGCGCTGTCGCCTCACAGCAAGAAGGTCCGGGTTCGAGCCCCGTGGCCGGCGAGGGCCTTTCTGTGTGGAGTTTGCATGTTCTCCCCGTGTCCGCGTGGGTTTCCTCCGGGTGCTCCGGTTTCCCCCACAGTCCAAAGACATGCAGGTTAGGCTAACTGGTGACTCTAAATTGAGCGTAGGTGTGAATGTGAGTGTGAATGGTTGTCTGTGTCTATGTGTCAGCCCTGTGATGACCTGGCGACTTGTCCAGGGTGTACCCCGCCTTTCGCCCGTAGTCAGCTGGGATAGGCTCCAGCTCGCCTGCAACCCTGTAGAACAGGATAAAGCGGCTAGAGATAATGAGATGAGAACTTACCAGGAGTTGTCTCTCTTTTTCTTTGCTCCACTGCTGGAGACGCCGCCATCTTTGCTGAAAATTTCAGAAGCTCTCAGGTGGTCATATGATTCGCTGCTAGCGCTCTGATTGGATGATCTTAAAAAGTTGCCCAAAAAGATCAAAATCGTTCAGATAGAAATGATGTTGCCCGGGGGCGTCGTGGCTCAGGTGGATAAGGCGCCATACCATAAATCCGGGGACCCGGGTTTGATTCCAGCCCGAGGTCATTTCCCAATCCCTCCCCGTCTCTCTCTCCTGCTCATTTCCTGTCTCTACACTGTCCTATCCAATAAAGGTGAAAAAAGCCCCCCAAAAAATCTTAAAAAAAAAAAGAAATGATGTTGCCCAATCTCAATGGGAAAGTATCGAAACGCAATTGCCCAGCAACACTGCCCAAAAAGTTGCCCCGTGTATCATCACCTGAAGATTTAAGATTTGAGCCAGAGAAGTGACGACGTCAAGGTACATGTACAGTTAGAGACTGAAGCTCATCTTTCTTTACATGCAGTGTGCATTAATCATCATCTGTCTTTATTTTGTTCCCAATCTCTAATAAAGTCGAGTGTGTAAACATGCACATTTAAGAGGTTATTACTCACATTATTGCTGCAAAGTAAGCACAGAGCAGGATTTCCTTCAGGAAATGTAAATTTGGGCTGATAATTGTAGTACCACCTGGCCTGTGTGTGTGTGTGCGCTTGTATGTGTACCTGAGAATGATTTAACTGCACCAAGCTGTATAATTGCCTGAATAAGGAAATAAGTCCAGGAGAAACGGCGCTGCAAATTCATCAAATTACGATATCCAATATCTCCGTGATTGACGGAATTTCGATTAAAGTGCGACAGCCGGTGAAGTGCAGTCCCGCAGCGAGACGTCAGATGCAGGGAATGACAGGAAGGAAAAAAAAAAGGAAATTGAGAAGCTGAGAAATGGAGAGAGTTTCAAAACTGTTTTTTTTTCCTCCATCCCAGAAGTGAGCGAGAGAGCGAGATCAGGAAGTCTTTATTTATGGCCTCTGCTACTGAGGGAATGTACAGAGTCCCAGGGGCCAGCGGCGTGAAATGGAGTGTTTTTCATCAATACAACCTCTTCAGGAGCAATTAGGCTACCTGCTGAGAGAGAGAGCGCGTGAGAGAGAGAGAGTGATGGGGGAATAAGACAGATTGAGACAGCGAATTACTGAATGAGAGAAAGGAGAGGCATGAGAGACGGAATTGCAGAGTAAGATATATAGAGCTAGAAGGAGAGATAGAACAAGTGAGTGAGGGATATACAGTAGAGATATGAAGCGGGGGGGAGTGTGTGCCACAACCCTGCATTTCACCTGAGAGAGTGAACAACACTGTGAGGCCAATAGCTTCGGGCTCGAGAGTAAATACACCCCAAGGACACACGAGCATAGGTACACACACACACACACACACACACACACACACACACACACAGATTTCATGCCCTTCTTTGGGTTTGCAGTTTAGTAATAATCCATAACAGGCCCCACATATTTTTGATGCTACACACACACACACACACACACACACACACACACACACACACACACACAAACCAACAAGCGTACACACTCGCACTCTGGCTTCAGACACCCTGTAATTAGTGGTGGTTCTCAGGAAAAGAGGCTGGAATTTGAGTGTTTTTCAGGCTCAAGCTGCAGAGAAGTTGCTTGTGTGTTTTACATAAAGCTCTCAGCATTAAAAAAGCAAACCTGCACAGCTACTGATAACTTATCAGACTGAACACACACACACAAATCTCTCTCTCTCTCTCTCTCTCTCGAATTCCTATTAAGAATTTTAAACTTCGCTAAAATGTCAAACAAAAAGGTATTTCCGAGCGCATACATGTCAACCTATACGGAATGTCCGTATTTTATACGGATTTGATTCAGTAAACGTCGTATACGGGCGTATAAATAAAGTTATACGGATTCTTTAAAAAAAACTTCAATATTTATTTAGAGCTATAATCAATTCCCACGATGATAAAAGAACGCATAACATTTACAAACGTACTGTACACCACAGAAAGCACAAACAGCCAGTAAAGAGTCTTATGAAATCGCGCGTTATCTTGTGGTAGCGAGACTTCGTTCCACTTTTGATCATGCACACACCGCACTGCGAGAATCCCACCAACCGTGAAGTCATAGACGCCGGCTTCTGCGTAGAATCATACGTCATCCTCGCCCGAGAATAAAGATGCCTCATTCATGTGCTGCGTTTAACTGTACCAACAGGTTTACCGTCCAAACGAGATCACATGGGATTACCTTTCACAGGCGAGACTGGAAAAATACTTTTCATTGTATTTGGTCATTATAACGTAATTTTACGAACAGATTTTCCTGACTGGGGCGGCATGGTGGTGTAGTGGTTAGCGCTGTCGCCTCACAGCAAGAAGGTCCGGGTTCGAGCCCCGTGGCCGGCGAGGGCCTTTCTGTGCGGAGTTTGCATGTTCTCCCCGTGTCCGCGTGGGTTTCCTCCGGGTGCTCCGGTTTCCCCCACAGTCCAAAGACATGCAGGTTAGGTTAACTGGTGACTCTAAATTGAGCGTAGGTGTGAATGTGAGTGTGAATGGTTGTCTGTGTCTGTGTGTCAGCCCTGTGATGACCTGGCGACTTGTCCAGGGTGTACCCCGCCTTTCGCCCGTAGTCAGCTGGGATAGGCTCCAGCTTGCCTGCAACCCTGTAGAAGGATAAAGCGGCTAGAGATAATGAGATGAGATATTACACCTGGCGGCACGGTGGTGTAGTGGTTAGCGCTGTCGCCTCACAGCAAGAAGGTCCGGGTTCGAGGGCCTTTCTGTGTGGAGTTTGCATGTTCTCCCCGTGTCCGCGTGGGTTTCCTCCGGGTGCTCCGGTTTCCCCCACAGTCCAAAGACATGCAGGTTAGGTTAACTGGCGACTCTAAATTGACCGTAGGTGTGAATGTGAGTGTGAATGGTTGTCTGTGTCTATGTGTCAGCCCTGTGATGACCTGGCGACTTGTCCAGGGTGTACCCCGCCTTTCGCCCGTAGTCAGCTGGGATAGGCTCCAGCTTGCCTGCGACCCTGTAGAACAGGATAAAGCGGCTACAGATAATGAGATGAGATTTTCCTGACTTTGTGGCTAATATGAAGTCTCGCGCATAATAGCCGCTCGGTGAAACCTGTCTCCAAACAACGAAGTATTTCCTTCGTAACTACGCTGATAACACTTTGTGTTTTTGTCGACCATTGGAGCTTTGTATTCATTCTGAAGGTTTATTGTTATTAATATTGAATAAAAAGTAACTGGGATATATCATTGTTAATTATCATTCAAATTTTAGGTAAATTATTTTAATTTGCATCTTATACGGATTTTATAAGGGAAATACGGATTTTGGAGGTTGGTTATACAGGTTTGATTGACCAAAGGTTGACATGTATGCGAGCGCCAATATTTAACTTTGCATGAATTTGCTGGTGAACTTCATGAGCGTGTGTTCTCTATAACTGTGCTGAGTTCAGGTTTTAAATGAATGTATTACGTCCTGACTAACACTGGTTCACTGATTCAAGTTGATGAGAGACATCAGTACACAGTGTACTGTATAGATGTAATGGGCAGTGTAGCGTAAGCGAGAGTGAGTTCAGGATAGAAAACTCATACGCTACTGTTCAAAAGTTTGGGGTCACTTTGAAATGTCCTTATTTTTGAAAGAAAAGCACTGTTCTTTTCAATGAAGATCACTTTAAACTAATCAGAAATCCACTCTATACATTGCTAATGTGGTAAATGACTATTCTAGCTGCAAATGTGTGGTTTTTGGTGCAATATCTCCATAGGTGTATAGAGGCCCATTTCCAGCAACTCTCACTCCAGTGTTCTAATGGTACAATGTGTTTGCTCATTGCCTCAGAAGGCTAATGGATGATTAGAAAACCCTTGTACAATCATGTTAGCACAGCTGAAAACAGTTTAGCTCTTTAGAGAAGCTATAAAACTGACCTTCCTTTGAGCAGATTGAGTTTCTGGAGCATCACATTTGTGGGGTCGATTAAATGCTCAAAATGGCCAGAAAAATGTCTCGACTATATTTTCTATTCATTTTACAACTTATGGTGGGTGGGCGGCACGGTGGTGTAGTGGTTAGCGCTGTCGCCTCACAGCAAGAAGGTCTTGGGTTCGAGCCCCGGGGCCGGCGAGGGCCTTTCTGTGCGGAGTTTGCATGTTCTCCCCGTGTCCGCGTGGGTTTCCTCCGGGTGCTCTGGTTTCCCCCACAGTCCAAAGACATGCAGGTTAGGTTAACTGGTGACTCTAAATTGAGCGTAGGTGTGAATGTGAGTGTGAATGGTTGTCTGTGTCTATGTGTCAGCCCTGTGATGACCTGGCGACTTGTCCAGGGTGTACCCCGCCTTTCGCCCGTAGTCAGCTGGGATAGGCTCCAGCTTGCCTGCGACCCTGTAGAAGGATAAAGCGGCTAGAGATAATGAGATGAGATGAGATGAGATGAACTTATGGTGGTAAATAAAAGTGTGACTTTTCATGGAAAACACAAAATTGTCTGAGTGACCCCAAACTTTTAAACGGTAGTGTACATTTTCAATGAGATTAGTTTGAGATCACTAAGTCATCATTTTAGTCAACCTTCCCATCATTACCTCCGCCAAGGAGGTTATGTTTTCGTTAGCGTTGGTTTGTTTGTTTGTTGGTTTGTCTGTTAGCAACATTACGGAAAAAGTAATGAATGGATTGCTCTGAAATTTTTTCCAGAGGTGTGACTGGGCACAAGTAACAATCCGTTAAATTTTGGCGGTGATCCGGATCACCGTCTGGATCCTGGATTTTTTTAAAGGATTCTTGGTGGAGGTCTGCGCTCTCCGAGTGCTTTTCTAGTTTAACAATGATTCGCCGAAGGTGAAGTGAATATCGGTGATTATTATACATACAGGACACTTTTTCGATGGAATAAAAACGTGTTCTATTCCCTTCTAGCGGGTTTCATTCGTTTGGTTTGACAGCATGCAATATTGTTCGCATATCGCTTATCCTACGTGGATTACATCACTCTACCCAGTGGAGAATGAGCGTTGAATATGGTTTATGATATTGCATGGTTGTCAAAACAACATGACGTCACACGTCAGGAACGTAAAACTTCTGCGCTTGCAAGCGACTGTGACAATTTGTAAACAAACATGGCCGCCAGGTTTGCTTTGTTAAATACGGAAGATTTTGAGAGAATTTTGAAAGAGAAACATGCATTGAACACTCAAAAGGACTGTGTATGTATACTACTATGACTACTGCTACTACTACTACTACTACTACTACTACTAATAATAATAATAATAATGGCTTTTTTGTGGTATATCAGATATACCTACAGTGGTGCTTGAAAGTTAGTGAACCCTTTAGAATTTTCTATATTTCTGCATAAATATGACCTAAAACATCATCAGATTTCCACACAAGTCCTAAAAGTAGATAAAGAGAACCCAGTTAAACAAATGAGACAAAAATATTATACTTGGTCATTTATTTATTGAGGAAAATGATCCAATATTACATATCTGTGAGTGGCAAAAGTATGTGAACCTCTAGGATTAGCAGTTAATTTGAAGGTGAAATTAGAGTCAGGTGTTTGTCATCCCATTGATGGAAATCAGGTGTGAGTGGGCACCCTGTTTTATTTAAAGAACAGGGATCTATCAAAGTCTGATCTTCACAACACATGTTTGTGGAAGTGTATCATGATACGAGCAAAGGAGATTTCTGAGGACCTCAGAAAAAGCGTTGTTGATGCTCATCAGGCTGGAAAATGTTACAAAACCATCTCTAAAGAGTTTGGACTCCACCAATCCACAGTCAGACAGATTGTGTACAAATGGAGGAAATTCAATACCATTGTTACCCTCCCCAGGAGTGGTCAACCAACAAAGATTACTCCAAGAGCAAGGCGTGTAATAATCGGCGAGGTCACAAAGAACCCCAGGGTAACTTCTAAGCAACTGAAGGCCTCTCTCACATTGGCTAATGTTCATGTTCATGAGTCCACCATCAGGAGAACACTGAACAACAATGGTGTGCATGGCAGGGTTGCAAGGAGAAAGCCACTGCTCTCCAAAAAGAACATTGCTGCTCGTCTGCAGTTTGCTAAAGATCATGTGGACAAGCCAGAAGGCTATTGGAAACATGTTTTGTGGACGGATGAGACCAAAATAGAACTTTTTGGTTTAAATGAGAAGCGTTATGTTTGGAGAAAGGAAAACACTGCATTCCAGCATAAGAACCTTATCCCATCTGTGAAACGTGGTGGTAGTACTGTATCATGGTTTGGGCCTGTTTTGCTGCGTCTGGACCAGGATGGTTCGCATACTTTTGCCACTCACAGATATGCAATATTGGCTCATTTTCCTCAATAAATAAATGACCAAGTATAATATTTTTGTCTCATTTGTTTAACTGGGTTCTCTTTATCTACTTGTAGGACTTGTGTGGAAATCTGATGATGTTTTAGGTCATATTTATGCAGAAATATGGAAAATTCTAAAGGGTTCACAAACTTTCAAGCACCACTGTACTCGTCTTCGACTCGTTCAATATCATGCTAGCTGAATGGAATATATCTGATATACCATTCAACGCCAGTCAATATTATTTAAATAATAATCGAGATGAAATTGAGGTTATTATTCACTGATATTCACTGAGCCTGAGGCAGATAATTGTGTTTGTATAAATACACAGGTGATTATTTCAATTTTTTTAGTCGTATTTAAAAAAACCCACATTTATTTCAAAAGCAGCGTTCAAATGCAATTAAGGCGCAGCGCAGACTTGTGTCACATACCTACGCCGAGTCACATAAAATACTTTGTTTTGAACTCGATAAAATAAATCACAATTCCGCCTTCCCTTTGAATAGTTTTAGACCAAACCTCGTAGTATCTTTAGTGCTTTTTGAAACAGCATTTTCTTCCACAATTTCTAATTCTGGGCGGCACGGTGGTGTAGTGGTTAGCACTGTCGCCTCACAGCAAGAAGGTCCTGGGTTCGAGCCCCGGGGCCGGCGAGGGCCTTTCTGTGCGGAGTTTGCATGTTCTCCCCGTGTCCGCGTGGGTTTCCTCCGGGTGCTCCGGTTTCCCCCACAGTCCAAAGACATGCAGGTTAGGTTAACTGGTGACTCTAAATTGAGCGTAGGTGTGAATGTGAGTGTGAATGGTTGTCTGTGTCTATGTGTCAGCCCTGTGATGACCTGGCGACTTGTCCAGGGTGTACCCCGCCTTTCGCCCGTAGTCAGCTGGGATAGGCTCCAGCTTGCCTGCGACCCTGTAGAAGGATAAAGTGGCTACAGATAATGAGATGAGATGAGATTTCTAATTCTTCCTCACTTACAAAACGATTGGCCTCCATTTTGCCATGTACCTCGAGGTGATTCTCGAGAAATATCCGAATCTGAATTTCTCGACCAATCAGCGCACCCGATTTTCTATCATCACCTCCATGTTGTTATTTCATCTTCGATTGGTGGAAAGTGACTTGCGCAAAATGTAATACCTGTCCTTCAGCCGTATTAATCGCTGTTCTCAGTGACTTTCAGAGTTTCAGTGCTAAGTCAATCTGCACGTTTGCACGTGGCTTTAAACACAAACCTTTCGTAGGTCAGAGTCCGAAAATGTCAAGTTACGGGAACTCGTATTGAAGGATTATAATGTGAGCATAAAATGATCGTAAAACTCGTGCGAATGTTCATCAGGGCTGTTTGCGCCGTGCTGTTCCCTGTTCATTACACTTCATCACTCTTTCTCTTTCTCACTCGTCTATGGATGCAAGGTGCGCTTAGCAACACTAAGCAGATTACAGGATGCTGAGACACTACGGAAGGTTAGAGCGAGCAGAGAGAGAGAGAGAGAGAGAGAGAGAGTCAGCCGTGCAAGTCCAGTACTTCATTCTGCTCATAAAAATTGAGATACAGCTCAGGCCATGCCTCAGAGGGCTCAGTGCTTATCTTCTAATCTTACATTCCCCTGTTTCTCTCTCTCTCTCTCTCTCTCTCTCTCGATCTTCAACTGATTTATGTGATCATAACTGTTTTAAGTCGTCATTGTGATAATGATGGCCCAGATTATGATTATTTCCATCAGAGCATCTCCTCTTCCTCATCATCATCATCACACACACACACACACACACACACACACACACACACACACACACGCTGTGTTTTATGATGACAGGTGAGGAATACTCAGACGAGTCCGAGCGGATCAGCAGTACAGCTTTTCATGTATATTTTAGGACTAAGGGAGAGGGGTTCGCATGGCGTTTTCACGCTCTTGCATCAGACGGTCATGTCCAGCCCTGCCCTGTTTATGTTTAGGTACTGACCAAGAGGGAATGTCTCGGGTATCCCGGGGGTGGGTGTATTTATAGGAAGAATTCAAGAGGGTCTATGAATTTCGCATGTCAGAGTGTCCGTATATTTATTTGCTTTCTTTGTTTGCTTGTTTGATTCTCTTACACCCCAACACCAAAGACAGTAGTGTATATTTCACCAGATTACGTACTGGGATAATCCTGCGCAGCTACGTGTCAGACCAGAGGACGGCTAGAGACAAGCAGCCGTCCTGTAAAATCTGAACGAAAGAGAAAAATAGCTGCGCTGGTCTCCCATGATGTCAAGAAGAGACAGAGGGTGTTGTATAACGCGTCATCTGAAGAATTTCAGACCCGATGCTAGCTTTAGCCGCAGGCTAACGGCGTATCGTGTTGCAGCAGCATTATTTCCAGCTCCACCAGGTTTTAAAGTAAGATATAGATATAGGTTAGCACTTAACATGGCTTTCCAAATAGGTCAGGATATGATTAATGTTCATGGCATCTCTCTCTCTCTCTCTCTCTCTCTCACACACACACACACACACACACACCACACACACACACACACACACACACACACACACATATCCGAAAAGCCTGAGAGTGTGATTTGACAGTTTGAGTGTGAGGAATATCAGACACAGGTTAGTGTGCTTCCTTCAGGGGAACAGGAAATGAAACATGGCTGTTCATTTAGACTGAATTGAGTTTGTGTGCACACATTTGCTCAGAGAGAGAGAGAGAGAGAGAGAGAGAGACTCCTCCAGGATATACGATGTCTCTTCGCTTCTCTTTCTTGTCTTTCAAAATTTTGCATGCAAGCTCTTATTGGACCTGAAGTTCTATTTACATTCACATAGATGTCTATAGAGTTGTCGATCTGAGTGATATGATGATAGAAATGCAGTAGAATGTTGTACGACTGAACCTCTATATCTGTTTGTGTACTCATTTTCATTTCTCCTCGCCCGAGACATTGTAAAAACAAAACAAAAGCAAAAGTTTAAACCCATTTTGATGTAAAACCAGCCTGAGTGATAAAGTGTGTGGTGATGTTCTTGTCCGTCAAGAGCGCACGGCGGTGCAGCTTTATAAATAAATAAATAAATAATTTATTGACTTGTTACATTGAATATGCTCACACGCGCATTACAGCAGATAAATGACATTAAAATATAATTAGCCTGTCTTACACATGGGTCAAACGCCGCACCCCACACGGGCCGACCCCAACACAAACGAAGCCAAACAATAAGTTTTGCTCACTTGCATTTGGCCCGGCCCATGCAAAACACGGCGCCTGACCTGGGCCTACAACATATAAATAACTATAATGAATTTGGGCGGCACGGTGGTGTAGTGGTTCACACTGTCGCCTCACAGCAAGAAGGTCCGGGTTCGAGCCCCGGGGCCGGCGAGGGCCTTTCTGTGCGGAGTTTGCATGTTGTCCCCGTGTCCGCGTGGGTTTCCTCCGGGTGCTCCGGTTTCCCCCACAGTCCAAAGACATGCAGGTTATGTTAACTGGTGACTCTAAATTGAGCGTAGGTGTGAATGTGAGTGTGAATGGTTGTCTGTGTCTATGTGTCAGCCCTGTGATGACCTGGCGACTTGTCCAGGGTGTACCCCGCCTTTCGCCCGTAGTCAGCTGGGATAGGCTCCAGCTTGCCTGCGACCCTGTAGAACAGGATAAAGCGGCTACAGATAATGAGATGTCATGAATTTCACTTAAATATACAGTATATTATATACAACTTATGTCTAACTAATGGCATAACAGTAAAGAAAATAAAAATGGAATATGCCGTAATATAAACATTAAAATGAAACGATTCCACCGACAGCGATACGCCTCCCTGAATAGATGAGTTTTCAGGACACATTTAAAAGCACCTACATTAGTGGCGTTTCAGATAAACACAGGCAAAAACATATTTAATGAGTCGAGAAAATACACAAATTCAGTATTTTTATTGTTTGATGCATTTGTTTTATTTGTTTATTATTGCTTTATTATCCTTTTATTTTATTTTATTTTATTTTATTCATGCATCTTCAGGAAGTGATTTATCTTGAGGAGGTCACAATGTTATTTTAGTTTTGTTTCTGTTTTGTTTTGTTGATACTTATCGATGTTGTGATTTTTCTGTAAAATTAGTTTGCCACCTTTGTTTATTTGCTCAATTCCAATACACTGATGCGAATTTCAGCTGCCACGTTGTTTTGTTTTTTGCTTTTGTTTCGTTTCATTTTGTTCATCTTCAGTAAGCACTTTATCCTGAGCAGGAAGACCGTTAGTTTAGTTTCATTTTGGTTTGTTTCAGTTTATTTGTTTATACATTTCTGTGTTGTGTAAAGTCTGTTAAAGTGCATATTCTGGACCAATTTTGTGTTTTTTTTATATGAAAGAATGTCCCTTTACACACTCATCCAGAAGGGTAATTTTGCACAAGGCCATCTGTCTACAGCAGAAAAAAATAAAATAACAAAACGCATCTGGAAAAATCCCAAGGGAGTCTGGAGCCAGATTCGTGACGTCACCTGCGAAAGCGCCAGTAGGCTGCGCGAGCTTTGCACGGTTTCAGTGCACAGCCTGTGTAGACCAAGCGCTCCCATTTCTCTCTCATTGTCCGGTCTTTTGGGAAACGATGAGTACTAATCCCATCAAGATTGGTGTTGCTACACCCTCCTACGATACATCTGTTAACCATTTTAATAATTACGCGATAATGTTGAAGAAATTTGCAGGAAACCACCAGGTCGTTTTCTCATAAACAAACCAGCGCTGACGTAGGATTCAGAGGGAGGCGTCCCGCACGCGACGTCATGAAAATCAGTGTTTGCCGGGAAATTCAAATGCCAAGTTTTTCGGCATGGTGGTGTAGTGGTTAGCGCTGTCGCCTCACAGCAAGAAGGTCCGGGTTCGAGCCCCGTGGCCGGCGAGGGCCTTTCTGTGTGGAGTTTGCATGTTCTCCCCGTGTCCGCGTGGGTTTCCTCCGGGTGCTCCGGTTTCCCTCACAGTCCAAAGACATGCAGGTTAGGTTAACTGGTGACTCTAAATTGAGCGTAGGTGTGAATGTGAGTGTGAATGGTTGTCTGTGTCTATGTGTCAGCCCTGTGATGACCTGGCGACTTGTCCAGGGTGTACCCCGCCTTTCGCCCGTAGTCAGCTGGGATAGGCTCCAGCTTGCCTGCGACCCTGTAGAAGGATAAAGCGGCTAGAGATAATGAGATGAGATGAGACATTGATCTTGCTCCTGAATTTACCCGTCATATGCACTTTAAAGTTGCCTTTGTTTATTTGTTCAATGGCAGTACAGTGACGCTCATTTCAGCTCCTATGTTTGTTAGGTTCATCTTCAGTCAGTGCTTTATTTAGAGCAGGGTCACACTGTTGTTTGGTTTGGTTTGGTTTCATAGTGTTTTGTACACTGGTACGTCCTGTAAGCTCCTTTAAGGATCCCTTTGTTTGTATGATAAATGCCAGTACATTAACACTCATTTCAGTGACCAGGACTACAATTTAACGTTAATGTTAAACTAATCGCATTGGTCCAGCTTCCCAAAATACACTAACACAGCAATCTACTGCTCATATAATAACGTTTTGTATTACAAGCCACCCCAGTATTTATTCGTTTAAGAAAACATGACGACTTAAAGACGAATCCTTGATCCGCTCATCAACCCCACAAGTCATTTTCCTGAATAAAACACAGGAAGCAGTGAAGTGGGTTGCTTCGAAGCCAGTGTGTGTTCCCATTGAGATTGGTGTGCATTCAGGGTTTGGTATTTGTGTGTGTGTGTGTGTGTGTGTGTGTTCCAAAGCTGGTGTGTGTTCCCGTGGAGGCGTGCGGTGAGCAGATGGCATCGCCTAGAGGGACCTTCCCATACTCTCAGACGGACACTGATGATCTAAAACCACTATAAAACGTATCGTTCTGCGTGACTTCTGTTCTCAGCGACAGGATATTACTTTCATCGGCCCGGCAGGCGAGGTTACAGAGGGTTCAAAACAAGACCTGATTGGCTAAAAATAAAGCCGAGGCTGCTAATCTGTTAAAGGATGTTGTGTCAGTCACAGAGGACCCAAGAGAGATGAAATGACAGAGACGAAGATGGTAGGAGCAGGCTCATGCAGCTTCGCTAGTCAACTAGCTGCTGATTCCTTTCTGTGCTTCTGTTGCTGATCGAAACACAAACACACACACACACACACACTGAGGCTAGAGACAGATCTCAGCCTGGCTGCGTCCACTGATTTGCATCCACACCCAAAATTTACATCATATAATTTGCATAAATCATAAAAGGTCTTCTCTCCGGACTCGAAGAGATTTGATTTCTATGCTTTTTGCCGTCAAATTTTTATTGAGTATTAAAGGAACAGTCCACCGTACTTCCATAATGAAATATGCTCTTATCTGAATTGAGACGAGCTGCTCCGTACCTCTCCGAGCTTTGCGCGACCTCCCAGTCAGTCAGACGCGCGGTCACTCCTGTTAGCAATGTAGCTAGGCTCAGTATGGCCAATGGTATTTTTTGGGGCTGTAGTTAGATGCGACCAAACTCTTCCACGTTTTTCCTGTTTACATAGGTTTATATGACCAGTGATATGAAACAAGTTCAGTTACACAAATTGAAACGTAGCGATTTTCTATGCTATGGAAAGTCCGCACTATAATGACAGGCGTACTAACACCTTCTGCGCGCTTCGGCAGCGCACTGATACGGAGCTCAGATATCAATGCGCTGCCGAAGCGCGCAGAAGGTGTTAGTACGCCTGTCATTATAGTGCGGACTTTCCATAGCATAGAAAATCGCTACGTTTCAATTTGTGTAACTGAACTTGTTTCATATCACTGGTCATATAAACCTATGTAAACAGGAAAAACGTGGAACAGTTTGGTCGCATCTAACTACAGCCCCAAAAAATACCACTGGCCATGCTGAGCCTAGCGACATTGCTAACAGGAGTGACAGCGCGTCTGACTGCGTCTGACTGACTGGGAGGTCGCGCAAAGCTCGGAGAGGTACGGAGCAGCTCGTCTCAATTCAGATAAGAGCATATTTCATTATGGAAGTACGGTGGACTGTTCCTTTAAGTCTTTTTTTTAAGACTACAGAGTTGTCTGTTTCCTATTTTCTCCTCAAACAAACAAAATTATTAAATAGTTAAATGTCCCATGTCATAAAACGCCTCATTGCTTACAAAAAGTTTTTTTTTCCCCTTTCCCTCTTTTTTATTTCATTCATTCATTCATTCATTCATTCATTCATTTATTTATTTTCCTTTTTTTTTTTTTCCTAGCAGTATTCGTATACCGGTGAGTGCCATGCTGTAATTTAGAATTAGATGGATCAAATTGAAACACAAAGGCACTTCCCGTTTCTCAAAATGGCCGCCTGTAACCACCTACTGGTCTTATTCTTAGTCAAAACGCCACTGTAGACGTGAACTTGAACTTGAATTTTCGGATTGCTGCGTCACAGGACATCTCGAGTGTTTTGCCAGGACATGTCACATCGGTGGCGGAGCAGAATCCGACCACCGAGCAGCCAAACCCAGATGATTTCAATGAAAATTCCAGACCGTGTCGACAAATCCGTCCCAGCTGCACCACTCATTGTTGTAGGATTAATGTTCTCAACATGTTCCTTTATTTGGGACACCCAAGTATTTTTGAATGCAATATACTGTCCTGTATTACGAGCAGATTTGTCCAAGCGTCTGCACTCGCAAACCGTCCAGACGGAGCTGTATTTGTGATGACAGTTCAGCTGAGTGGCTTATTCATTAAACATCATTATACACTAATAATAGTACCAGATGTCGGGTGGAGAGTCAAGACATATCTCAAATATTTAACAGTTATTCCATGAAATGGAGTCGTACATGAGCTGAAAGCCGACAAGGTGCCGAGTCGGCTGTAAGCCATGTACAACGAGATTGAGTAGAATAATTGTTTTATTATATCCACATTCACTGGATTTTGAGAAACAGAACTTTTTTATTTTTTGCAAATTCGATAAATAAAAACTTTACACAAAGCGTCCGACAAAACCATTTCCGCTTAGAATGTAAACAAACCAGCGAAATGACAGGAGCAATTTGTGAAAAATACTGTAATAGGGCAATTCCATGTAAATGTCAACCTCACCATGCAAAAATAAAGCAACATGTAATACATCAAAACCACTCCCAGAGACATCACCTAGGCCTGTATTTTACAGATGTGAATAAGTTGAACCAATTTGTAACCAACCTAATGTGTCACTGTCAGTCT
Organism: Neoarius graeffei; assembly: GCF_027579695.1. Classification (NCBI taxonomy): domain Eukaryota; kingdom Metazoa; phylum Chordata; class Actinopteri; order Siluriformes; family Ariidae; genus Neoarius; species Neoarius graeffei. The sequence continues at coordinate 59,847,171 of NC_083571.1, forward strand.
TTCTTTCTTATAATGTAAAACCCAAGCTAAAATCAACTTTGATCATGTACAATTCTATATTATTGCCACAAGCCACAGAAATGTATGCTAAAATCCACAAAACAGCAAAACAATAGCCATCCTAAATATTATTTAAGAACTTTGATAGTTTTAGCTGATATTTAGAGAGTTTTTCAAAGGGTTATGGTGGTTAAATTGCTGATTTTCTAAACATATGCCATGTCTATTTCAGACGCGTCACATCCATAACGGAATTTTGTCACATCCATAACACTGACTTTTCCTTCCAAAACTCTGCATGAAATACAAAATATTTTAAACAAAGATTTTTTAATATTCACCTTGGACCCCTCTATCAAACGGATATCTCCATTTCGACATTAGGTTTACAATTTCACAGAGTTTGATAAAAATGTACAGTCACCCAAGAAAAGTGATACTTTTTCTGTCACGTCCATAACGCATCTTTTATTGGCGTTTTCTGGCATGCCCTAGATGTACTATGGGAATTGTTCTTGTTCCATCACTTCTCCAGTATGGTACAGCCTTAAAATATGCAACACCTGTTTAAATACTGGGAGACAATAAAACATGCACTGGGTCATTTGTTGCCATTTTGAGTTCAAGTGTCACGTCCATAACGCTGGAATTGCTCAATAATAATTTTTGAAAAATAAAAAAAGGTACGTTCTTACCATCACATACTTTTATTCCATATTTTGTTGCTTTTTTAATTTTTTTGGGTTTTGTTTTCGAGTAGAGTTTTTATTTCGTCCTTGGTTGGTTCAGCAACATTTTGTTTTTCTCTACTCACGGTATATGAGCTGATAGCCTAGCAGTAGAGCAGCCAATCAGAGCACGTGATTGCTCATATCCAGTGAATGTGGATAGAATCTCATCTCATCTCATTATCTCTAGCCGCTTTATCCTGTCCTACAGGGTCGCAGGCAAGCTGGAGCCTATCCCAGCTGACTACGGGCGAAAGGCGGGGTACACCCTGGACAAGTCGCCAGGTCATCACAGGGCTGACACATAGACACAGACAACCATTCACACTCACATTCACACCTACGGTCAATTTAGAGTCACCAGTTAACCTAACCTGCATGTCTTTGGACTGTGGGGGAAACCGGAGCACCCGGAGGAAACCCACGCGGACACGGGGAGAACATGCAAACTCCGCACAGAAAGGCCCTCGCCGGCCACGGGGCTCGAACCCGGACCTTCTCGCTGTGAGGCGACAGTGCCATTTTTAACACACAACACACAATATTACCATTATCAGATTATTATTACTATACCAGTTATGTGAGATTAAAGCGGTGATCACATTCCAGTAAATCTGACAAAGACTTGGATTGAAGCCCAGTAATCAGGTTACTCATTCTGTGTATACTGATAATCTGATCTCCTGTGAAAACAATCTGATCGACCTGCAAACTGGTGACAAGTGGCTCCATGATAAAGGAAGTAAAATCCCACAGTGGAAAGTGTAAACCCGACACCATGTTCTTGTGTGGATGGTGTGTGTGTGTGTGTGAATTCAGACTTTAGAATGAACGATGAGGAGTGATGGGGAGTGACTGACTTGTGTACAGCAGGAGTTTTCCCATTATCGTATCACACTTTGTGTCTAAATGCGGCACTTTTCACTGTCACATGGAGTCAGATTCAAAAAAACTGTCGTGTTAAATTAGAGCTGATGCCATCTCTCTCTCTCTCTCTCTCTCTCTCTCTGTCTCTGTCTCTTTCTCACCCAAAGCAACCATCTGTACTGGCACCATGACACCAGCGCTACTGTGGTGTCAAGAAAGCGTGCCATCCTTGCCTTCACACAAACACGCACTTTCACACACTCTCACACACATCTCGTCTGCCCTTAGTCTCAATGGGCTCCATTTCCCAGAATTCCCAAGGGCTCCGTTTCCCAGACTCCCTCCAGAGTCGACTGAGTGTCATTTCCAGTCCGCTTCACTTCCAAAGACAGACGTCCCGTTTGAAAGATGAAAGGTCCTCTCGGGATTCCACTTTATATACGACATGATTACACTCTTACACCCTTGGAAATCCAATTTACTTTGTTATTTTCTGAACATCAAAAAATATTCACGGATGTTCGGATGTGTGAATCGCGTGATCACGCGATCATGGAATGAAATAAGAGAATGTCCACGTTCTCTGAAAGAGGACAGTGTGTCGGCGATAAGACAAACAACTCGTTTATCTTTATCGAAGATAAGCCGCAGTTAAAATCAATGGGAAGATTCAGTGAACAGAGTTTGGGCGAAGTGTAAGTGTGTGTGTGGGGGAGTGCTCTGTATGCATGCAGATGGTGTGGCTCAAGGCTGTCTTAGGTAGGCCAGGAGATTGCCTGAATCCAGCATGTCCTCAGCAGTTGGCGTGTACGCCTCAGTGGGAGCGTCTCCTGTTCTAGATTTATCTGGTGATTGAGCCTGGCATAAATTAATAACACGGTGCTTGCAATTCTGGCAAAAGCGCGAAGATTTCTGAATGCTAGTTCCCAGAATGAACCCGAAGAACCTCCTGGGTTTTTGGGTTTTTTTTTTCCCCCCACATTGGCAGTGTATGAGTTTCTTTTGAGCATTTCTTGATTTATTATGCAGCTAAAATGTTGGCTTCGTTGCTATCTCCGGGAGCTAACCCATGCACCGGTGCTCATAGCCCAGCTGACATCTTTTCTCCTACGTTCTGACTTCAGGTCTTCTTGTGCCTACCAGCATCTCATACATCAGGAGAAATATTTCCCAGATGGAGCTGTTTGACTCAGATCCAAGCTTCATCTCGAGCACTTGAGTTGTGTTTTAAGCTAAGTGCTTCATATTTGCATCGCATTCCTCATTGTAATGGATGTATACTGAATACCTCTGAATTTGACATCATTTTGCATCTTGGCAAAAGCCTTTAATGAGAGAAATCTCTTCTTCTTCTTCTTCTCTTTCTCTCTCTCGGACGTGGAACATTGGTTGACCCACTTTTCCCAGCGGGGGGAACATTCCAGAACTGCTGCCAGTGTGAGAACTCCTTTCCCATGGGCACTCGCTGCGTGGAAATATATTTAGCGAGACGTTTTATTTAACAAGAATAAAAAAAAGGAGGGGAACCACGCTGGGCGAACTCTTCCCCAGAAGGCATGTGGAGGTTTTATGAACGCCCGGCTGTCTTTTTTGATTTGTCAGAGATTTGTATATGAGGTCAGATCCAGATGTCTTAGAACACTGTGTTTAAATTCTTACGATCAATCCTTCTACGTTTCACCTGATCCTGTGATGTGGATCTCTCTCTCTCTCTCTTTCTCTTACACACACACACAGTGCAGGATTGTACTCCATAGTGACTCAGTTTTTAAGGAGAGTCTTCCAAAGACAAAAAAAGTTTAGATTCGCTTAACTGGTAGAAAGATAGAGAGCGAGACAGAAAGTTTAATCTGATGCTCTGTTGACCGTTTTTATGACATTCTTTGTGCCGAGCATTTTGGGAAACTGTTAATTACGCTACATACTCATGGGTTATTAAAGAAACCCCAATTACTAACATATGCATTAACGAGTGCTAATTGCAGCCCTGCATTCAAAGCTCTGAAGCCTTGGGTTGGGCAAGAAGAGAGTAAACATACAGGAAAAAAAAAGAAAATATACACTACCGTTCAAAAGTTTGGGGTCACTTTGAAATGTCCTTATTTTTGAAAGAAAAGCACTGTTCTTTTCAATGAAGATCACTTTAAACTAATCAGAAATCCACTCTATACATTGCTAATGTGGTAAATGACTATTCTAGCTGCAAATGTCTGGTTTTTGGTGCAATATCTCCATAGGTGTATAGAGGCCCATTTCCAGCAACTATCACTCCAGTGTTCTAACACTACGTTCACACTGCAGGCTGAAGTGACTCAAATCCGATCTTTTCGCCCATATGTGACCTGTATCCGATCTTTTATTGACAATATGAACGACACAGATCCGATTTTTTCAAATCCGACCCAGGCCGTTTGGATATGTGGTCCTAATTCCGATTCCTATCCGATCTTTTCATATGCGACTTCAGTCTGAACCGCCAGGTCGCATTCATCCGACTTACACGTCATCAACAAGCCACAAACGTCACTATTCTGCGCTGAAGTAGGCGGCGAGTCTCTCAAAAAAAGTTACAACAACATGGCTTTGATGTTCCTTTGAACGGAGGTTGCAGTCACTACCCCGCAGAACGCCTGAGCCAAAACCCTTGCCCTCTTCCTTCTCAACCTCCTTCTTAACATCAGGCTATTGTGCATGTTCTGGCTCCGTCGCAACAACAACTGCATCATCGCCAGGTACTCCATGCTGGCTACTGTCATACACAGGAAACTTTAGGTTACTTCCGTAAACACTGGCCATGCTCACTGCGTGTGACGTCGTCGTATCCTGCAATGCGTATGCGGAACACTTTTAGGTCGCTTTCCGTTCATACTGAGGATCACATACAAGTCGCATATATATTTATTAATGTGAACGACCTCACAAAAAAATCGGATTTCACAAAAAAATCGGAATTCACAAAAAAATCGGAATTGAGCATTAAGCCTTGCAGTGTGAACGTAGTGTAATGGTACAATGTGTTTGCTCATTGCCTCAGAAGGCTAATGGATGATTAGAAAACCCTTGTACAATCATGTTAGCACAGCTGAAAACAGTTGAGCTCTTTAGAGAAGCTATAAAACTGACCTTCCTTTGAGCAGATTGAGTTTCTGGAGCATCACATTTGTGGGGTCGATTAAATGCTCAAAATGGCCAGAAAAATGTCTCGACTATATTTTCTATTCGTTTTACAACTTATGGTGGTAAATAAAAGTGTGACTTTTCATGGAAAACACAAAATTGTGTGGGTGACCCCAAACTTTTGAACGGTAGTGTATATGTTTCCTGGAGCTTCAAATCTAATTTAGCTAACAAATACGAGACAAGCAATCGTGTGCTTTCTGTAAAATGTGATCAGGTATTAAAGCAATATCAAAATGCATCGTATTCCTTGGAGACCATGGACATAAACAGTGCCAGATATTCTGGACCAGCATATTGTGCTGATTTAGAGGGGTTTTATTTATTTATTTATTTTTTGTTATGGTAGCCTGACATATTAGCTGTTTCACTCTGTGTCTGCTCCTGACAATATATAATTTTCCCTCCATACACAAGGTGTACCAATAGATTTGTGTGTGTGTGTGTGTGTTCGCGTGCATGTGAAGTCACTTGATATTTCCCACATGCTATGTGCCACTGGCTGCCAGAACAAACCAGGCATGAAAAGAAGCTGCTACACGATTGGCTACCGTTCCGCAGACCCCGTCGTCTTTGGTCATATGATCTCTGACACTTCCATCCAAACACGTTGATTATTTATTTTGGAAGGAGGGAACAGGTTTTCTCTGAAAAATCATTTCTGGAGAGAGAGAGTGTGAGAGAGAGTGAGAGTTGGCTGTGAAGCACACATTTTTGACAGATCATCAATAGACACCAAACACAAGCAAACTGCATGATATTGATTTATTTTCTGGACTTTTCTGTCCATTTCCCTCCTGCTTTTCCCCCTTTCTTGTCTGTAAGCAGTTCTGTTTAAAATGAAAGAGACTGGTCTCTGGAGGAACAGATTTTAGCCACCAAGCCAAATATGGAACAATTCGAAATAGCGAGTGCCAGCACACAAACACAAAACAACAACAACAACAACTGCAGACTCGAGTTCATGTTTCTGTGTACCTGTTGGTCCCAGTGAAGGAGGTGTGGTCTCTGTGCCTGTCAATCCCAGGGAAAGAGGTGTGGCTTCTTTTGGTCAGTCTAAGCAAAGGAGGCATGGCTTTTAGGTGGGATAGACTAAGTGGAGGAGGCGTGGCCTGAATGAGTGAAGGAGGCATGGCTTCTCTGTGAGTCAGTCTAAATAAAGGAAGTGTGGCCTCTTTGCCTCTCAGTAAGGAGGTGTGGTCTCTCTGCTTATCAGTGAGGTGTGGCCTCTATGGCTGTCAGTAAAAAAGTGTGGCCTTTGTGGCTCTCAGTAAGGAGGTGTGGCCTCTGTGGCTCTCAGTAAAAAGGTGTGGCCTCTGTGGCTCTCAGTAAAAAGGTGGGGTCCCTCTGCTTATCAGTAAGGAGGTGTGGTCTCTCTGCTTATCAGTAAGGAGGTGTGGTCTCTGTGGCTCTCAGTAAAAAGGTGTGGCCTCTGTGCCTCTCAGTAAGGAGGTGTGGTCTCTCTGCTTATCAGTAAGGAGGTGTGGTCTCTCTGCTTATCAGTAAGGAGGTGGGGCCTCTGTGCCTCTCAGTATGGAGGTGTGGTCTCTCTGCTTATCAGTAAGGAGGTGTGGCCTCTGTGGCTCTCAGTAAAAAGGTGTGGTCTCCGAGCCTCTCAGTAAAAAGGTGTGGCCTCTGTACCTCTCAGTAAAAAGGTGTGGCCTCTGTGCCTCTCAGTAAAAAGGTGTGGTCTCTCTGCTTATCAGTAAGGAGGTGTGGCCTCTGTGGCTCTCAGTAGAAAGGTGGGGTCCGTCTGCTTATCAGTAAGGAGGTGTGGTCTCTCTGCTTATTAGTAAGGAGGTGTGGTCTCTGTGGCTCTCAGTAAAAAGGTGTGGCCTCTGTGCCTCTCAGTAAGGAGGTGTGGTCTCTCTGCTTATCAGTAAGGAGGTGTGGTCTCTCTGCTTATCAGTAAGGAGGTGGGGCCTCTTTGCCTCTCAGTATGGAGGTGTGGTCTTTCTGCTTATCAGTAAGGAGGTGTGGTCTCTGCTTATCAGTAAGGAGGTGTGGTCTCTGCTTATCAGTAAGGAGGTGTGGCCTCCGTGCCTCTCAGTAAAAAGGTGTGGCCTCTGTGCCTCTCAGTAAAAAGGTGTGGTCTCTCTGCTTATCACTAAGGAGGTGTGGCCTCTGTGGCTCTCAGTAAAAAGGTGTGGTCTCCGAGCCTCTCAGTAAAAAGGTGTGGCCTCTGTACCTCGCAGTAAAAAGGTGTGGCCTCTGTGCCTCTCAGTAAAAAGGTGTGGTCTCTCTGCTTATCAGTAAGGAGGTGTGGCCTCTGTGGCTCTCAGTAAAAAGGTGTGGTCTCCGAGCCTCTCAGTAAAAAAGTGTGGTCTCTCTGCTTATCAGTAAGGAGGTGTGGCCTCTGTGCCTCTCAGTAAAAAGGTGTGGTCTCTCTGCTTATCAGTAAGGAGGTGTGGCCTCTGTGCCTCTCAGTAAAAAGGTGTGGTCTCTCTGCTTATCAGTAAGGAGGTGTGGCCTCTGTACCTCTCAGTAAAAAGGTGTGGTCTCCGAGCCTCTCAGTAAAAAGGTGTGGCCTCTGTACCTCTCAGTAAAAAGGTGTGGCCTCCGTACCTCTCAGGGAGGAGATGTGGTCTCTGTGCTTATCAGTAAGGAGGTGTGGTCTCTCTGCTTAGTAAGAAGGTGTGGCTTCTGTGCCTCTCAGTAAAAAGGTGTGGCCTCTGTGCCTCTCAGGAAGGAGATGTGGTCTCTGTGCTTATCAGTAAGGAGGTGTGGTCTCTCTGCTTAGTAAGGAGGTGTGGCTTCTGTGGCTCTCAGTAAGAAGGTGTGGCCTCTGTACGTCTCAGTAAGAAGGTGTGCTCTTTCTGGCTCTCAGTAAAAAGGTGTGGCCTCTGTGGCTCTCAGTAAAGAGGTGTGGCCTCTGCACCTCCAAGTAAGAAGGTGTGGCCTCTGTGGCTCTCAGTAAAAAGGTGTGGCCTCTGCACCTCTAAGTAAGAAGGTGTGGCCTCTGTGGCTCTCTGTAAGAAGGTGTGGCTTCTGTGGCTCTCAGTACGGAGGTGTGGCCTCTGTGGCTCTCAGTCAGAAGGTGTGGCCTCTGTGGCTCTCAGTAAGAAGGTGTGGCC